>NC_135998.1:15807655-16107655 GCF_048128805.1 Centroberyx gerrardi | reverse complement strand
CAATATGATTGCTATTCACAACACAACTTATTGGGTTTAATTAAAATAAATTCCATGCTGTAGCTTATTCAAGAAAGAGTTTGAATCTCTGGAAAAAGAGATCCCAATGCCCACTTCCTGAAGTCCCTGGTTTCTCACCTGTGACTTCTCCAGTATCCGGCTGGCCCTCTCTAGGTCATTGCTAGTGTCCTGTAGTAGAGTCTTCAGCAGCAGCGCAGGGGAAGGCCTCTCTAGCACCTTCAACACTGTGGCCATGTAGCCATCAGACACAATGAGGTAGAACAGCCGTGGATGCCAGGTCACAGAATAGCGTTGCCTAAGGACGTCCCGCACAGACATGCTAGAGCTGGAGAGAGAGGCCTCCCCTTTCCTTGCAGAGGTTGGGGGCCTGCAGACAGAAAGGGCAGTTGGTGCAAAAACAGAAAAAGGTTTTATGAAAGAGAGGAGATAAAATATTATATCAGATAAGACACAACCCGTTAATACACACTACATTGATTTTCCATTCATGCTTATGGCACAAGAACAGGATAGAAGCAATGATTTAACTCTCATGTTGAAAAGTGACAGTGAAGCAATAGATAAACAAAGATGATGACAGATGAGGGAGAAGAAGAAATACGGTAATTCCAAAGAACCTCAGCTTGAACAAATCACTGACTTGTAACAATGGCTATGGAGGGATGAGTAAAATATTTCAAACATATACCTGTATGTGACCAGAGGGTGAAGAGGTAGGAAGTGCGCGGGCCCAAAGTCAACATTGCAACCAGAGCTCGACAGAGAGAGAAGCCCCCCAAGGCGAGCCAGCATGAGAAGGGAGCCTCTCTTTAGGACACAGGCCAGGAAAAGCCCACCTGGTGCCCAGCTCACACTGCCCACCCAGTAGGATCTAAAAGAGAAGATAAATTCATTAAGCCCCTTATAAACAAAGCAAATAAAAACAAGTACCAACCACAGAGGCCTTTCAGGTGACGTAACACACCCTTTGGCGGCCATAATGGAGGTCCGCAGCTCTTAGGGAACAACAGCTGTGAACAGCTGGTTGTGTTTATAAACACATGACTTGGCTGTCTCAACCATGATTAAACATGGTTAATTTCTGTGCTGAACTAAAAAAAAATATCTAGAAAATGTCATCAAACAAAACAAAAAGCCACAAAAACACAGGGCCAATAACAGCAAAACTGTTGGAGTTCATTACCTCAGTGTGCAAGTGTTTAAGAAACCAAAATATCTGCTCACATACAGCCCAAAAATTCCTGCTCAGATAATCTTATTATGTGCTTATGTTTCAAAATGCTCTTTTGTTCATGCACACTGTACCTTATATATTTAGAGGGGATATCCAGTTTCTTGCTACCACATCCTCCCAGTCCACTGGATATTGAGACAAAATTTTGCGTGCTAACAAAGAGAACCTGTGTAGCCTGCATTCAAAAACAGGAAACACAAAACTTGTTTTACACTTCTATGGGAGTGTTAACATAGGCTTTCAAAGAGAGTAATGTAATAGGAGTAAATGAAGAATTGAACAAGGTAAAAAATAGAGACAGAGTGGGCAGATGCTCACCCTAGGATCTCTCTGGTTCAGCACTATGGCTAATAGTTGGCCATCAGGAGAGAAGGCTGGCACCAATGCCCCTCTGGACTTCACTGGGTGACAGGGCGGAGTGAGACGGGACATGGGGTATGTCTTGCTGGCCCACTGTATGCTGTATCCCACAGAACTACAGAGAGAAACATCACAATCACGGCTAAGATCTAATTTGTAACTTTCCTTATAAATACTGTAATAGCCAATGCAAGTTATGATTGTTACATATAACTGAGTGTCACATGGACCAGTCCACTCACCCCACTCTTGCATGGTCCTCATCCCACTGAATTTTCAGGCAGGTGATGGTTAGCTTCTCCCCAGATGTGAAAACAAATGCTGATAAACAGGCATCACCCAAAGCCTGTAGGGGAGTGTTGGAGGGAGATACAAATGAGCAGGCCAATAGCAAATAAACCAAGAGGGAAATAGTACAGAGTAATTGATCATCGCTTTATATGATTCCACCACACACTGACACAATACATATACTAATTAAAGTATACAGACCTGTGTCTTAACAAAGATGCTGTGTTGGGATGCTTCTTTGTCTTGTGAAGAAGGCAGAGCGGTATCTTCAAGGGGCTGTATGTGCGCCCAGTTCCCCCTGACAGTGCCATCTCGTACACCTGTCAAATCCCTGACATCCACACACTCCCACAGGAACACCTGCCCTGTTAGGGCTACCAGCAGCACACGCATCCCATCCCCCGAAACCTGAAGAGACAGACGCGTGCCATTCCCTGTGGAAATACACACATACACATACATCCATGGATTCAAGATCTTAGAAAAGCAGACATTGCCGTGCAACACCCACCCACAATTCACAGACACTGAGAAGTCTGGGGTAAAAAAGAGAAAATAGTTAGTACATCTCTTCCCCACCTCTCCCAAGTTTCCGCATATTGCATTCTCTCAAAAGTGAAGTGCATGTGTAGATGGTTACTGCACACACTGGATGCTCAAAAGCGTTCTAAACTGACCAGGGTCAAGGCAACAGGCCTGTGGTCATTCAGATGTGTAATATTGTTTTTCTTTAGCACTGGGATGATTATTGCAGACTTAACGTCAGCTCTGCTGGTTCTTTATGTAGTTTAAGAGACAAGTTAAAACACTGGTATAAAACTAATTTCCTCACATTGGAGTATACAGACCTTGAACTGCAGTAATCAGCTGAGCTACTTGTGGGACTGCTGCAGCAGTCTTTAACAAGTCTTTATCTCTGTTCCATAGAAATAGCTCTCCTGAGACCAGCAGTCCAGAAAGCCAGACACCTGAAAAACAACAAGAAACTAGCAGTATGATCAGATTGGCAATGATGCATTGTTTCGACTTCAGAGGTTAAACTCACCATTCTGGGATGCAGCCATTGTCACCACACTGGTGAGCAAGGGATAGAGTTTAGGGGTCTTCTTCTTGGTGCGGCCAGAGACCATGTTGATCTCACTGATCCGTTTGTCATCTAACAGGAAAACAGACTCCTTCTCCTATAGAGAGTGAAGTGACAGGTTCACAATCATTCTCAAGCGGCTAGAAAGATTAACCAACTAAGTTGGCGTCATTGTCACAAATGCTTAACATTTTAGTCTCTTTTACCTGCCCAAGCCAGCAGAATCGCGGCCATGGCTTCTTCCTTTTGATGCTGGATGACAACACAACCTCCAACTTTAGCTCCATGTGTAATAGTCAGCATCAATTCCGTCACTTGATCGTGCATTCAGGGAAGTGTCATCAGACTGCCCGCTATAAAGACAAGCAAATCAATGCGAACTTGACGTTAGCTAAACCGAGTAGCCAACATTACAACAAACCTATTCGATGCAATACGAATATGAAAATTTGGTGGTTGAAAACAGCATCAGCATTAAATCTCCAATGGATAACATTACACATTTTAAATCACAGTGGAACAACGACAATAAAAGAACTGCAATGGAAACGTGTGTGATCTCTTCTTGTTTACACTGTGTGACCAGATGTTAGCTAGCGTTAGCTACTTAGCTAATTTAGGCTACTACGCGGAGCACTAGTCACTAAAAAGTCTACGTTTTTCAGCTACCTCTCACACGTATAACATATCAATCGCCTGCGTAAAATGTACAAATGTAAACATAAGTTATAGCTACCATAATCATTAAATATTTCGAAATTCCCTCCGCTTCAGCACCCAACGATGTTTCCCATGATGCTCTTGAGAGAAGCTTCAGCGCGTTGCCCTAGGAACCTAGAGGTATAGCTGACGCCCTGAACGCTGTCTAGACGACAGGCGGCGCCATGGGTAACTTGCTATGATTCTGATCTATGGCCCTTTTCGGAATGGGACGCGGCCCAGTTTAGATTGACGCTTAGCCAATCAGAGAAGACAAGTCAAGAGGAAGGAGGAAGATAAACACAGCGGCAGCAGCAGCATCGTTCATGTAAAACCAAAGGGGACTAAATTATTTCAACATTGAAACTAACTTGATTTCGCCAGGGAACAGTGAAATCTTGAAGAGTCTTCAATGTAGTTTTTGTCGCTGTAGCTCAATGTTTATCATCATAAACAAACCCCAGGCAACTTCAATTACCTCTTAAAGTACCTTAGACCAGTGGTTCTCAATGTGGGGTCCGGGGACCATCAGAGGTCCCTGAGGGGGTTCCAGGGGGTCCCCAGCAAATGGATGAATTGTTAAACTTCACCATTATTTAATTTACAAGAAGTGAACACTAATGTGTACTAAATTAGGGGTCCTTGATATGAAAAAGGTTGAGAATCACTGCCTTAGACTACCCAACTACATTGGTTATATTACATCTAGGCTGGTATATTGATTAAACTGTTAATGGGCTAATGCACGCTGTTTCACCACAGCATAATCCTGAACTGCAAACTGTGAAGTTTCAGTCTGTTTGTCTTAATGGATGGTAAATGTTATGGGGAGAATAATGTTGTAGTTTCATTAACAACAAGCATTGGAAAACATGTATGTCTGGAGTCCCTTAGCATGTATAAGGCAATAGTAGGTACTTTGACTCAAGACATATTTCTGTAGCTCTCTGAGTGAATGTAGGCTACTCGAAATACTGAGTGATATGACAGCAAAAACTTATTAGTAGTATTTGTGTTTCTACCTGACACATCACATAATCATCCCAGTAACTGCATGATGCATTTAATGTCTTTATAAATTTAAGGAACACTCCCTTGCTTGTATAGTTGTTCAGTTACACAGACTTACTGTTGTACAAGCGTGCCTTTGCCAGCAGATGGCAGTATGCCTCAACAGGCTGTACTGTGTAGCCTCAGTATAGCAGGAGTGTTCAGTGAGTTCACATCAAACCCAGTTCTCACTAGCGCAGGATGGTCAAAGTGGTGGCATAAGAGGAACAAAGTCTGTGCACTTAGTCTGTGAGCAATAGCAGATATCTCTCCACAGGGTCAATTTTCTCTGAGGAACAAGCAGGCCTATTAACAGAGTGGGTGTTGGGAGCATTAAGTGCTCTGTTAGTATTCTTTGGATTGTGTGAACCTTTAAGCGATAATGTCTCTTATGGCCTTGTTACAGAGAGTTATTGGGGTTGCCCCAGACCCCTGCTGGTATTTAATTACCCTTGCACTCTCTCCTTTTCATCATGACAGAGATGAGGGCAGCCACCGCCAATGGGTGAAAGAGGAGACTTTACCAAGAACTTCATTGGTTCGGTCGCCTCTGCCTGCCAGGCACAGATGGGACTCTTTATTAGTGTCAGCGCCAGGTTCATTCCGGTCTGATGAGGACAGTCTTAAGAGGGAGGGCTGGACATCCTATGAGGTTAGACATGGTTATCAGGATGAGAGTAGGAGAGAATACCTTTTGGAGTATTTGGAGAGAATACCTTTGGATGTGTATGATCTTGTACCACCTAGGCCAAAAAAGATGTGGTCGACATACAAATGATAAGTAAAAACAAACAAAGTAAAAAACAAACTGTTATTATCCTCATGTATATTTAAAAATGGCAACAGTTTACAGCATCAGTTCTGTCGTCAGAATCAAATTAAGGAGCGGCATTCTCTATATATGAAGAAGTGTATATATGAAGAAGCCTTAATAAATTATCATTTTACTGCTTGAATTAAATTGATTTCAGCAAAGTAAATTAGAAGCAGTTATCCAGAGAAACCCGAGGTTTAGTAAGGACAATAAATCAAAGTTGGTGAAATATTAGTCTGAAGTTGAGTCCCTGTCCCTTTTTCATACCTACAGTCATTCACCTGACCATATGCATATTTATCCTTCATGTTCTTCCAACCAGCCAGCAGTATCGCAGCTACACACATATTTCTATGGGATATGCTAAACATCATTATGATCTATAAATGTTTTGACTTGACCATATAAACTCAGATAGGCTGAGCAAGGAATTTAATGGAGATAACTATTTTAAAGAACTTTTTTTATTAAGAGATGCTCATAAATCCTGCTGCATATATCTTTCTAACAACACTTTGATTATAAACACATATTTCCAAGTAATGTGAATGTTTTTACGACACACTGAACGTTTTAGCCGTGAATTTTGACAGAATTTGACCCTTTATCCTTTCTAAGCAATGCTGGAAAATGCAGTGTAGGCTATTTTCTGTTTACCCTCCATGAGTCTAAAGGTTTGTAAAATAACTTCTAGAGGTGTAAGTAAATAAGCAAAAGCTTTCTCAGACAGTTGATACCAAGTCATCGGCATGAATAACTCATCAAAGCAACGGGTTTATAATGTTCACAAATCTTTCATTTCCTGTTTAACTTAGCAGCTTTAGGCATGTGTGCCCTATGGTTTGGAAACTCAGCTGAATAATGTTATCTTGTGATATTTTTAAAACAAGCAGGTTATGCCATGTTTAGAACTGAAGTATTTATGTTAGTGAACATGTCACACAGGTATTCAGGGCAGGACATGTTTCTCTACACTCTAGAGTAGACTGTACCAGAGGAATTATCCTTTCAAAATTCTCCAGATATAAAGCAAAATGTCCCTAGACTTTAATTCGTAGAGATACCATGGTACTGTTTTCTGCTTCCATGATGTTAGCTTGTCCTCTTTGTTTTGTTGCATTTGTTATGTTGTTACTGTAGAGCCAAAGGCAGTACAAAATTATTGTCATTATGCTTATGGGCTTATTGTTTGAAGACAAAATCTACTTCTGTTACTGAGGTACATTTAATCATGGGCTTTAATCAAGGTACATTTAATCAATGGGCATGTGTCTGTTCCAGCCTTACACAGCATCCACTTGAATAAGGCTTTTCTGTGGAGGAAATAAAACTACATCAAGAGGTTCATTTTGTTGTATAATGACCTGTCTGTGTGTGTGTGTGTGTGTGTGTGTGTGTGTGTGTGTGTGTGTACACAAATGCATGCACATGCACACGCATCTTCCCACAAGCAAGGTATTACTGTTGTGATAAGTTCTCATCTGAATTCATTTAACGATCTTTTACCCTTGATGTTGGAAGCAGTTTTCATAAGAAAGGGCCTTTACACACCCAAATATAACTGCAGAATATGTCTAGGATACAGAATACAAATGCATTTGAAAGAGACATTATTCAAAATTATTACATTTGTTTGAGAAAATAATACATTTAAAATAACCAAATGCATGAGTGCTCATGAGTACTCTGGTAAAAATGTATTTTAAACTTGATGTTATAATTTACTAGAACCAGTTAATATCAAAGGAATTTTTTTTGGGAAAGTCATCATTTTATGATATATAACATCAAGCAAAGGAGAAAAAAGAAGGTGCAACCGAAGGAATAAACATGTAATATTATTTGCTAATATGGTCACTGAATGGAAGTATTCAGTATTTTTTCAGACGAGTCTTGTCCCAGCTGGTTAACCGCTGATCATAACATGCATGCGGGATGGGGTGGGAGGGTGTGCTTTGAATTACATATCACCCTATTAACATCAGACCCTAGGAAAATAGTTAAAGTAGAGGGTAATGTACTCTATAATTACTCTGTAATAGAGGGTAATGTACTGTATAATTTACTGTTGCTGGTTCTCTCAACAAGAATCGTGCCTACACTTAAAGTGGCTGTTGGGTCAAAATGTCTGTGTGATGTTTTTGCAGACTGAACAATTAAAACACTTGGATTTCGGAGACACCATGATGTGTTTTGCCACATGTGGATTGATCAGTGTTATGTTACTTTAATATAATCCACTGGCACACGATTAAAGTGAATTCCCTTTGATCAGTACGAATTAATTAGTTTCCGTTTGAGGTATAGCTGTGACAACAATCTGTGATTAACGAGAGAACGTTTCCCCATCTACCTCTTCAATGTTCAATATAGGGACACCAGTTGGCATGGTAACCTCATTTGCCATCTGCAGGCCTCATTCAAACTGAAGAATGACACTCAGGGAGCTGTCAAAAAACAATTCAATATTCTTTGTGACAGCAACAGTGGGTTAGAATATGTCTGCATGAAGTCTTTATGCTGGCTGTGCACCCAATTGTCTTCCTCAAAGGATAAGAAACATCTGTCTTTCACTTAGAGCCAATATAGGTTTGGATTTGTAGTGAATATGTCTGGCTGGTTTCCACTGTGACGAGCTCGCACAGCGTTGGGAATATTCATGGGAGTGCAGAGTACTATGATGGGTTTAATGTGGAGAAATGAAAGGGCTGTTCAAAGTCTAATTTAGCATCTGAGGATGGACAAACTGCCCTGAGTGTTGGGGTGTTTCTGCATGTCTGAGTAAATGGGACGTGAGGTCACAGATGCAAGATGCGAGGGTGACATTAGGGAGCCAGAAGCTTAAGGGCAGAGGTGGGTGCAGCTGTTTTACCCCATCAGCCAGATGGTGGAATTGGAGTCATTTTTGTGTGACAGCACCTGCAGAGGCATCGGGACACACACACACACACACACACACACACACACACACACACAGGTAGGCTACATTTACTTCCCCCTCGAGGCAGTCAGCCCGCACTGTGATGCCATTAGCTCCTATAACATGTTCAAGTTGAGTCATTTTGACAGCCACAGGGAAATATTATTAGATTTAAGCTGGGTGAGCACTCAAACAAAGGTTGCATATATCCTGTCTTTGCTATGTGGATATTTCACATACCTCATGTCCTTAAGGGCAACAAGCAAGGCAGCATAGGCTATTACGTTGATAAATGATGTTGAACAATCTTGCTGCACTGCTCCCACCTCAGGAAGCAAAATGTATACAACATAAAAATACATTCTTAAGTCTTAACACAGAGGGTGAGCTCTCAGTGCCACATGCTCTTATTCCATATGCTGTTTCTAATAGTTTCAGAACCGGATAAACTGGCATGAAATCCAATTATGGTTCTGTAGGTGTTTGTCACAGCACTAACACACATGCACACACACACACACACACACACAATTCAATAATTTTCAGCAACAAGCCGCAACAGGCTTCTGTCGAGAGTTACCTGAGAGACAGCATTTGAAGTGAAATATGCTGTCAGGCCATATTAGTGATGAAATAATAATTTGTAATGGAAAGGCTTTCAGGATTCCTGCACATTTCAAAATTCCCAGTTCTCTATCTCTCTCTCTGATGCTATGGCATGGTTGATTTCTTAAAAGTGCCACTGGTACTCTTTTGGGCATCAGCAGGCCACTATAACATGCCACCAGTAAGTGTAGTCCACAGGACAGGTAGCCTGTAATCCCCCTGTGACAGTGACACCGAATTACGTCCTGTTCACTGCTGCAGGTTTTTTTTTTTTTTGGACACTGTAGTGAGTGATGAGAAATGTGATTGTGTAACGCAGTCTTACTTCTCTCTCATCTCTCCTCTCTGCTGATGTCAAGCGCTCTTCGCCTTTAAATTTTTCCGCGAAACAGCAACGTGCTTACTTCGATGGAATTGGCATCACCACAGCGACCGCCTTCTCTTTCAGGCGATTGGCCGGGCCGTGGGAATATTCAAATGTGCCCTTGATTGATTGGTCTGAAGCCGGTTTCAACTGTGCGGAGGACTCATTTCCACTCCGACATCACACTGTAGCCTAGCTCGGTCGGCTGCCGAGAGGAGATGTAAGCGGCGGCACGCAAAACACAATCGGTGAAATTGCCTCTGACGCGAGTATTAATCATGTCGAAGAAGTACCGTTAATGGAGTTGACCTCATCAATGGATATTTCCACAGAGTTTTCCATTACTCATCGGGACATTAGAGCCGAGCTTGCTTTTGCGGAGGAAATACGCCTTCCGACTGGGAGACCAACCAATCAGCCGTGGCGAACCAAAGATAAACAAGCCTTATGATAAGATAAAACTCTGTAAGAAATTAATTATGTTCCGATTTGCATCAATACATTTAATGTTTAATTGACACTCTGTGCTCTATTTGCTAAAAGATATTCAATGCAGAAAATGTTTTCTTTGCTCTGCAGTTATAGCAGGCGAATTGGCTTTGAATGGTAGCTGTGTAGGCTCCAGTGATACAGCCTAAATGATCATAATGGATTGGGAAAGGGATTTAGGCTAGTGAGTGAAAGATGTTTCAATGCGTGTTGTCAGGATTAGCCCTGCATTGATTTCTGGGTCGACAGTGCTAAAGGGGTGAAGATGCCCAGTGCGCACTAATGGATAGGAGCGTCTCGCCCTTACAACACATCAGTGTCCTACTGTTATTACTATAATGCACATGTGGATTTATATGGACCGACTCCGTGAGACATTTGAACCCAGTTAGCTACCAGCACTGATTAGATGAATTATTGAAGTGGTAGGCTATTCATTGAAATGTGTTTGAGCCTGGGAAATAGTTAAACCTACGATACAGTAGGCCTACATTGGTTAATATGATAGATTTTGTTCCATTTAAAGGCAAGAAACCTATGCGTAACGGAACACCTTTAGTTTCTGACTGTCTTTGCTGGTGAAAGTGTTCTGATAGGAGCCAATACAAAAGCGTCAAACGGGTCAAGTCTAGCAGTCCGTCTCGTCTGCCTGCGTCGTGAGTCGGTAATGGTTTTGTGACCTATGCACAGCTTGCAATGAAAGGGGATTTGTATGTCAGAATCTCAGTGGATACAGGAAATGCTTTGAAGTATATTATTGGTCTTTCAAAGCAGCCTGTGAAGGCTTAGCTTCCAGTTCTATTGTCTGAGCCGGAGGTGGGATCATCGCACCTCACTGCACCGGTGGCAGCCGAGGTTGAAGGTTAGCCGCAGCAGAGGGCCATATAGATTATTGGCCAGGTGTGAAATTCTATCCAGCTCGCCTTCCTGCTTGTGTCAGATCATTTATTGCCCACAAAGATGGGATGTCACAGCTTCCCACTAGAGATAGAAAAGAGAAAAGGCTTGCAATTTATTGTCCTATTTGCTATTGTTTCTGACCAAAACTAAGAGCAAGATGTGTGAAGCCCAATGGCTATGTTATTATTATTCGCCTGCCGCCGCCTGGCACTATCATAAATGGGCAGCTCTCTCTCTCTGTCTTTGCTTCTCATATAATTTGCCTCCTAAATGTATTCAAATCATGAAATAAACATTATGGCCTTTGAGCTGCCACAATGTAATTCATCTAATTGAAAAATATAGTGCCTTAACATCTCAAGGAAATTGCTTTATTCATAGATCTTGGTTTGACATTCAATCCATTGGGCTGCTTTCAGAATGCTGTAAAGTCTAGAGTTTGAATAGCAGGTGGCTTTATCTTATTTTCACCTGCCAGTCAGTGTGTAGTGTAATATACCACAGAACATAGACACACTATGTAATTGCATTTTAATAGCTTTACGTGATCTGTATTGTTTTTAACACATCTTTAATATTTTTGGAAACATGGCGTTACAGACATTGCAACTGTGCTTTTGACTTATAGTCCATTAGACCAGACCAGTGGTAATGCTGTGTAAAATTAATGAGTAAACACTAGTTTCTGTACTTTTGCAGCACTGCTGTTTGCTACAGTAGTTTATGTTCAGGCTGTTGGTGTGACATGTGCTTTGTCTGGGCCTGAACGTGTTTGAGAGGCCTGTAAATTGGGCAGAATTTTGAACAGTCGTGTGTAGGTATCCCTGGGGTTTCCCGCTGATCTCACATCTCACCCCAGCAGTCTATCTCCAGCTCTATGAAGAGAAGGGATTTGTCATCTGGCTGCCTGCTCCCCTCTGCTTTCTTGGAAGCAAAGCTGAGCTATAGTGGCGCTGGCCTGTGATATACTGTGTCGTTTCTCCAGGCTCACTCAATCTCAAGCGCTATACTGGACCAAAGGAAACTGTTTAATGTGCGAATGGCCTTTTCTTGGTTGTGGCATGATTATTACCCAGTCCAGTACAAGGTCTGATTAAGGTCATGTCTTTTTCCACCATGCCATCCATGTACCTCCAAATTCTCGGCTAGTTATTTGTGTTGTGTATCAGTCTATAGTCAAGAGATTGAATGACAGGATGATGCAAATTGACTTGAAAAAAAAAAAAATGTGTACACAATGTCTCTGCTCCTCTTACAGAGATAATGTCAATGGCTTGGTTGCTAAGCAATTCCTCCCGTGCACCCATTGTAATCACCTTTTTATCTGCAAAGGGATGTCGTGTGTAATTACAGGCAGCCTGCCATCTTTTGAAATCTGTCTAATTGGTCTTTTCATTTTAATAGGATGAGGGGGTAGAGGGACAGAGGGTTAAGGATGGAGGGTTAAGGACCGGGCCCCTGAGGTCACTGGGGAGGGGAGGGGAGGGGACGGGACTGCCAGTCTTATTTGGAACTTGAGTAGTCTTTATTTTGTCTACATGGCGGCGCTCAGTCATTACCTCAAATTAATGATATACACTGCCAGATTGCACTTGATGCAGCATTATCTGCCCTTAATGGGAAGGCAGCAAGCTGATGTCATTTTGGGTTAGTGCAGGGATCAAAGAGCCTTTTTCCTAGTTAGCTGTTTCTATGATGCTTGGTAGAGAGCTTATCATTAAGAGTGGAAGAAAGAAAGAAGTTATCTCCCATGTGGGACGCCTACAGGGAGCATTTTCTCAATCACTTCTTATGAGTCCTATGTTTTATTAACATTTTTAATGACTTGAAGGAATCAGTGACCCTTGACACCACACTGAACCAGCTGTGCAGCAGAGGAGAGGGCTTGGTGAGAAGAGGGGTGGGAATGGGAGGTGTGTGTGTGTGTGTGGTGGGGGATTTTTCTTTTGCATATTAAATCTTAAGAGAAGCTTGAGGGGAAGTTTGAACACTCCTTGGTGAGTTTGGTGAAATTAAATTGCTGATGGCTGATTAGAAAGGATAAATCAACATTTGTTTTTTTTATGTTGGCTAAATAAAGTACAGAATTTTATTGACCAAATAGTTCTTTCAATGGATGTCACTGAAGAACTTGAGAAACGTGTGTGTGCACGGTGTTCATGTCCAGTTCTGTCTGGTCTAGTCAAGTCTGGTTCTGGTCAGCTTCAACCACGGAGGAATGATACAAATGCAAAACCAAAACAAGCTTAGTTGCATGTGTTCTTTCTAAGAAAGGGTGCCCAATGTTATCTGTCATGTATATGGATTCATTCAAAACTTTTCATTATTTCATAAGCTCATATGTCATAGTTTGCAGTCCCAGGAGATGAGATTGGCAGTGGGTGGATTATGAACTAGATTACATCAAATTGGGTGTTTTGTCCTTTGTTTGTTTGTTTTTATTTGTCTGTATTCTGTTTGTGTGCTTCCCTGCACATTGAAAACATTTTTCACTTAGTTTGAAATTGACTTTTGTCTATTTTTCAGTGCACCTGTTATCTGAAGTATGGCACATGTCCATTATAGGACTTAATTTGCAAAGGGCAGTGCCTGTATCTCTGGATAATAGCTTGTTTTGATTCAGCTGAGAGGTGCACGAGTGCAGAGTAATTGAAACAACAGTAACAAACTTGTCACATGCAGCTTGTGACCACAGTCCCATTCATTGCCCCTAGCAATGGAAATGATTAACTTAACTAAAATAACATCAAATCTGAATTAATTCAAAAAATGTCCCCGCAATCACCAATCAATTACTGCTGTCTGTCATTTTAATAACAGTTTAGTTGACCGACATGTCACAATTCATTTAAATTAGGGTTTAATTCTATATATCTGTTTTGACAAAACAACTTTAAGCTCACTCTTTCTCTAACTGTTATCTTTTGAAGTCAAGGTTTTCCAAAGGTTGGACAGCGTGCTCCTAGTTATTTGACAATGTGTCCCAGTGAGCACACTCGTATGTAGGATAAGGATAAGATAAGGCTCTGTTTACCTTAATGCTACCTTGGCATTGGTCAGACTTTACTCCATGCAGAGTGTTCCTCTTACCTTGGCACCGTCTGTGTGCAAGGGCAGATTTGGGTGAGTCCAAGGCTTCCTACTCCCTACCAGGCCTGTTCACTTAAATAAGACTTAATTGTGCAGCTTTGTATTCATGGCTAATACAGTACTCTGCATCTGTATACACATGGAGTCGGAATTACTATTTTCCAAAAAACAAATCCATTTTCAATCCCATAAGTATAACCTCTTTTCCCTACTATGGGAATCCCTTAAAAACTGTGTTGTGCAGCAATACAGTAAAAGGTGGTGTCCCCCTAAGTTTTTAAAGCCCTGTGCAAAAATGACTGCTGGGCACAGAGACAAATGTGCACAAACAAGAAGTGCCAGATATTCATGAGCGGGGCAAATTTCAAAATCGAGACGGTGAGCTCATTGTCCTTTTCATCTATAGTTTGGATATATTACTTATGTTATTCTGAAGCACTGAGCGTCTCGCAAAGACTGTTTTGAAAGACCGACTGCTTTCACAAGGTCATAGAAATAGCCTATGCTCACATTTTAAATGAATGATGTATTGTTTGTCAAACTGCAAAACCTTATATTGACGAATATTTCACGCTAGATCATGTAGCTGCTGTTGACAGAATTAATCATTCATGCTCTAATCCCGAGGAGTTGGGCTGTCTTTCAGTTCAAACCATTTCTCCTCTCTATTGTGCATCATTTGTTCGTTTGTGCAGCGATGCCAGATGTTGAATGCTATTGAAAAAAATTAGAGAGGATATTGTCAGTGAAGGTGATCTTGGCTTTCATTCTGTAACTGACATTATTAATTTAAGCTTAATTTTTTTTTTTATCACATTAGGTAGTGGGAGTAGAGAAGTGTGGTGGCAAGCTTCACACATTACATTACATTCCTTTGCATATAGCTTAAAAAAATCTTAATTTTAACTCTGTGCTTTTCCTACATTGTTTCCATCCAAGAAACTGTTCATAGATTATAAATTAATAATTTTGTGCATGGTTTATTGGATTCCCAAATAAGTTCAATAGGTGCAATGAAGACAAATCAATATTGTAGTGCATTTAACACCAAAGCAAGTATTGGCCAACTAAATGCTGCTTGATGTAGATTTCAGATAGATAGACTGATAAAGGCAACAGTAAGAGGTTGCTAAAGAAAAAGCTCATATATTGACTATAATAACAGATTTTTATATTTCTTTGTGTGGCATATGGAAATGTTAGAGGTTTCATTACCATGGGCAGGTGGTTAGATGTGCAGGGGCAAAATGTAATTTAAAAATGCAGTGAAATAGCTTCACAACAGAAAAGCAGCCTGCAGTGACAGGGCTCAGACCACAACAAGCATGAGGAAAATTAGTTATATATAAGTTATATGTATTTATATATGCAGTAGCCTATTGTATGTGGTCTTTGCAATGGTGAGGGAATAAATAGAAGAAAAACTCCCTGAAATTGTTGTCAGTGGTGTATGATTCTGAGTCATCACAGAGTTGAGGATCTGTGGTTTTATAGCACATTCAAACCTGTGTGCCATTGGTCTCATTATTGTAACACAACCGTTAGAACATGAGAGAAACTAGAATGTTTTACCATTCATTTTTTCAGCTTTTTATTTTCAGAATGGATTGATGATTTACCCTTTTACACTACACAGTTTTATGCAATAATTACTTTTCCTGGGTACATGAACTGAAAAAAAAAATGGAGAGACATTAGGAGGTAAATCCCAGGATCTTGGTTTGCTGTGTTAATCGCTCATATGCAGAAGTTAAGTGTGGAAATCGAGCGGCCACATAAACAATGTGTGTAAAATGATCTCCTCTTGTATTGTACTTCCCTATACAAGCATACTATGGAAACAAAACGTCTTAAAATACTGTTGTGGTTGAACAAGCCTGTGCATAACATACATCTTGAAACACAATCCACCTCCCAGACACCCAACCATAAATGCTGCATGATTTCCATCCAAGTGAATCCCCCGGACATCGCTCTGAATTTTGCTCCAGCCGTTGTATTTATTTTACATATATTTCGAGCGTGTGCATGAATTGTGTAGGAAGCCCTGTTTAACACTGTTGTAATACCTTTTATAGGAGCTAATCTCAATGGAAATGAGGCTCATTGTTATCAGCCTCGGGCCTTGAGTGTGCTTATGGTGTAGAGCAGAGTGGCTCCGGGTTGTTTGGTTATCCTGTATTTGAACCTTGGTGTCTTTTTTTTTTTTTTTTTCACAGAGAAGG
Organism: Centroberyx gerrardi; assembly: GCF_048128805.1. NCBI lineage: Eukaryota > Metazoa > Chordata > Actinopteri > Beryciformes > Berycidae > Centroberyx > Centroberyx gerrardi. Next base: position 16,091,508 of record NC_135998.1, on the reverse strand, counting down.
AGAATGTAAGAGAGAGAAATGTGGGTCTCTCTTATATAGTGCTCTGATACCAATTATGCAAACTATTAGAGAATTTAACCAGGCCGGCTCTTATCGGCTAATCCAGGAGTAATAGATTCTATTAAAAATGTATGAGGGGGTTGGGGGAATTGATGTGTGTGTGTGTGTGTGTGTGTGTGTGTGTGTGTGTGTGTGTGTGTGTGTGTGTGTGTGTGTGTGTAGAGATGAAACCAGCAGCTGCAGCAGCACTGCTGTCTAATTCTGTCTGTATGTCAGACTACTTGTCCTGTCTCCATTACTCAGACAGGATCCTGCAGTGCCTACTGTGAAGACTGTATTATAAGTACCATAAATAACATACAGCGTAATTATACAGTAAATGCATTGTAACTCACAGACCACTTCTCTTTTACTCAAGAGGTTAGACATTGCTTTTTCACTCCTATAACAACCAGTAGCTCTGTATGCAAATCATTTATTTCTTTGTAAATGAACCTTACTGTGTCTTTTTTGTCCCTATCTTCTGGTTTTTCCCTGTCCGTACTGCCGGTCTACAGTTTCTGGGTGGATAGGGAAGGAAAAACATTAGCACATGCTAATCCATCTAGAGAGTGAAAAGAGTGCTCATCTTAAAAAAATGTCATTAACATCTAATTATTAACTGAGGATTCTGAGAACTGCTAACAGGAGCTGAGATGATTGGGATAGGGAGGGGTGCGTGAATGTAGTGGGTTGACGATGGTGTGTGTGTGTGTGTGTGTGTGTAAAAAGCCAGTATCTTCCTTTCAGTGCAGTTTTGTGTTTGTAGAGGGCGAGGGCCTCTGGGCTATGCACTTCTCCCCCAGCTCAGACCCTTGATGCTGCTTTAAGTAGAGGAAAGACTCCAGAAGGTCAGACAGATGCTCTTATCGAGGCCCATGTGTAATTTAGGGCTTTTAGGAGGGTGCCACTCACTTCACACATTTTTATGCCCCCACTTTGATAGATACTGATGTACAGCAGCTCTCTACAATCAAACAGGCCAAAAACAGGCATCAACACATTTTGGAAAGCATGCTATACAAATTTTGTTTTGATCTGGTAGTGCATTTTCTGGGTATTGGTGCATAGCAAGCTTTATTATCCTGATAAATGTGATTCACATAGCCTTGATTGTCAAGCCAGAGCTTACCTGAAGCTGGAATTCATTTTCTAATGATTGATTACGCCATATCAATAGCTGTGTCAAGGGTATTTCTGAGGGGTGCATTTATCGTTAGGGCGTGCCGTCTCGATGCAGTTTAACTTTGAAAGAATAAGTTCTCTGCCCATTTAAACCACAACAGCCATCATCCAGTCTCCCAATCACTGCCCTTGTCGCTCGGCGAATGGCCTTGTTATCTCCTCACACAGAACCCTGTCCTGATCCCAGGACAGACAATGCGTTAGAAAATGAGACATTTTAGTTTTCATGCCATTTTCCCCCAGATTCTGAAAAATAAGTTCATCATTGATGGAACGGGCCAATTTGTCTGCCAAAACAGCCTTATCAAAAAACCATGGGAGACAAAAGATGGACTGCAGAGCACAAGGTCTTTATCTCCCTGGCAAGCTCTCAGTGGGCCACATTATGGCTGATAACGCTGCTTATCAGCTGCACTGATGTCGCCCCAGAGTGGCAAGGATTAGACGTCCTTGCAGCTTAAACTTTGTGCCCTTTTCTTATTATCCATGATAGTGGAGACCTTGCAGACATTAACTTATAAAACATGGGAATGGAAGAGGAGGGATCACAGGAAAGCCGAGAAGCTAGACAAATGGCCATTGGGTTTATAACCTATAAGGTAATGTCCTGCATAAATGAAGATTAGCTGCTGATTGAAAAGTTGATTGAAGAAAACTTGCTTGGAGGGAGGCAACATTCAGTGACAATTATGTTAATGATCCTAGTTAGTTGTCACATGCTGAATTTATATATTTTTTCAGCTACTCAAAACTGTATCACATGAATGTATAGACAGAGTACATCCGGACGTGCAAGACACAAAACCTGTTTTTTGTTGAGCAACACATTATGTGGAGGGCTGGAGAATTGATATCACTTGAGATCTTAGACCAGATAATATCATTCTGCTGTCTGGGATCACTTTGATCTTTCCCTTTTTTAGTAATTCTACTTGAGAGTATGAAGGCAATTTTAAGCTTAAGTTTTCGCAAAATCTCTTTAAATTTTAAATTTAGATAACAGGATGAAAGAAACTTTCATCAGTTGCGCTTTTATGCCTTCTTTTCTAGCTCTTCTGTTCTCAGTAAAAACTTTTTGCTTTAAACCACCGACCTCTCTCTGAATTATAATGCCCTCCTTGATGCAGTTTCATCCAGCAGCAAATTAGGGGAGTAATGGAAGGTATTCCGATTCGTCTCATTTTCTGCTGGTTAAGTGGCGAAGGGATTTCCCTGGAGATACCTTTTCTCTTTCTTCTGTTCTTTCTGCTTTTTTCTGCTCAACCCCCCATCTGACAAATGTGTGGTAATGGAAGGGTTGTTGTGAAATTGGCATTCTTTCTGAGATGGAGTCTGACCATGCCAAGGCTTTTAGCTGCTCAGATATGTGTGCACAGATGCAAAAGGCTGCACGGAGCAGTTTGAAGTGGGCTTGTCACCCAGGGACAGATGGGGGGGGTTGGGGGATGGGGTGCAAGAGAAAAGGAAGAGTGGGGGAATCTCTTCAGGCACCTGACTAGAATGAAAGCCACTCTGGTCCTTCCTCCTTTTGAGGTGGAGGTAATCATGTTTCTGCAGCTAGGGACTGAACACTCTATTCTGTGGTTGACTCACTTAAGCTGCCCTCTGGACCTTGAGGGAGAAATGAAAACAATAATCCAAAGGAACCATAGAAGAAAAACCGAGCAAGAAAAAGAAATGAGGGCAGTCTGGCGGCTGTACGCTGCGCGCTCATATTAGCCTAGTTGAGGGCTACCACAACGTAATGAAAGCACTTTGTTTCATTTCATTTGCACTGAAGAGCAAGTCTTTTGATATATTGATAGATAGGTCTAAGACTGTGATATTTTGCATAGATAGCACTTGTCTGTCTGGCATCTCATTCAGGTGCAGTAATGCCTGTTTTGAGATAGCCTCAGGTTCTGCAGTTTGCAATACTAGCATTCAGATTTGCTGACTCCAACAGATAATCAAAGAGAATGTTAAAGATGCATTTACCTATGAAATATCCTCATAATACCTAGCTTTCTATTCAGAATGATGGCTTAAATCAGTACTGCTGGGAAGAGGCTGCTTCTGTCAGACACAGCCACTCATTACCTCTGACAATACTTAACTCTGCAAATAGCAGAACCTATTTTAGGGGGAGAGCTGCTTTTGGCTTTCTCTGCTGATCAATACTGCCATAAATTTATGGAACAAGAAGCCCAGTTCTCTGGGCTAGTTACAAATTGAAAGGCACAGCCCGAGGCTACAGGAGGCCTTGTAAATGATCTGTGCTATAGCAACCGACAGAACAAGGTTGATAACAGGAAAGAGCCATCATAACAACTAAGCAGAAGAAGGAAATGGACTCATTATTAAGTGATATTACTTTCTTAGATGCATAGTCTCAGCAGTTCAAAGGGGGCTCCTGAATTTTAATATGGTAAAAGGACCCAAGCGAGTGCACAGTTTTATATAGGCTGTTGAAGTAAAGCGGGAAATATGTTTTTGAGAGAAGAGAGACTCCTATGGGGTTTCTGTAACATCTAGCAGCAAGCTTGCAATTTTCTTCCAAGATCTAGCTGATGTTTTGATGTAGGATTTGGAATTTAAGTACCACTCGCTGCTTGTAATTTGATGCATTTTCAAACTTTATCGTAAAGTGGGCATCTATGTTTTCTCCAGTGTTCCTCCTCACTATGTGGCCAAGCTGCAAAGTCAAAGATATCTTGAAAATGAGAAGACATGGGAAGGAAAGTGGAGGGGATTATTTAGCCTCCATTGTGTTTAAGGTTGTCTTTTAGTTGAAAATTCTGGTGTTGGCCAGAAAGTAACAATCCTGTTTTCCCTTTACTCTAGCAGGTTTACCAAAGCTCTGTGCAGCTGTAGAGCCCCAGTGAACTACCATGCTGGCCTGCATCCAGAGACGGCAGAACCAGCATCTGCTCTGCACCCCCAAGATCCTGGATGTTCCCCCACCTCCATTATTGCTACCGGTACCACCGTCGCAGCCCTGCACTCACAAAGGTGAGTCCACATCAAACAGGTGAAGACACTTAACCAGAGAGGACAGAGAACAAGCACTCTGCAGATAATTTGATATCACAGACGCACAATTTATTAGGGCCAGATAGTACAAGCGGAGCCTGTTCATGCACCTGATGCTTTATTATCAGCTATGACTGGTCATGTTGTTCAGTCTCATTAATAAGCTTGAGCATATAGATTTCTCAAAGTGCATGTAAAGATCATGTTGAAACTATATGGTAAGGAGTTTAGAAAAATACTCATTTTGATTTTCACTGTTTATTATTACACACATTCATGCAGACATTCATCAAGTTTTTAAACTTTGCGCTGAGAATTCAGTTGTTGGGAGGTTTCTAGAATTAAAATAATGGGATGTTGTCTGGGCCTCCTGATGATGATGACGGGGATGTTTTAATTGAGCTGGCAGTGCGAATGTGTGCAGGCCAACGTGGACTCATGTCCCAAAAGCACTCCATGGTAGTGTCGCTTGACCTATGCACAGTCTTCAACTTGATTGATCATGGTATACTAATTGATAGGTTGGGTTGGTATCGTTGGGGCGAACCTGAACTGATTCTTATCATTCCTGACAAACAGAAAATACTTAGTCTCCATTTGTGATTATCTTTGTTCTGCCTCACTGATTAAATGTGATGCGTCTCGAGGCTCAGTTCTTGGGCCAATACTGTTTTCTTTATGTGTTATAGCCTACCTTGGCCATGTTATTTGTGCACAGGTCCAAATTGTGTAGTGTTCTCCTGCCAGGTCAATGACAAAGTGTAGATTCACATCATGAGATATTACGCCAAATTAAGTTACTCTGCAGCGGTTGCCTGTGCTACAATTGATTTTAAATTTGTTTTTTTTGTTGTTTTTTTTCCTGATGGCTTATAAATCTCTGCTGGGTCTGGTTTGTAGCTACATCTAAGATCTTTTAACCTGCTTATGACTCGGAGTGCAGTCTGAGATCCTCAGGCAATGCTTGTCTGTTTTTTTCCCCCCATGGTCGAGGCTGCAGGGCTGAAGGCTTGTTTTGCCCCTCATCATTCAGCCAATCACAAGTCACCAAGCCAAGCAACTGTGTTCGCCAGTGTAGAGTGTTAGTTTTAAACAAACTCTTAGATTAGCCAGCAAGCTAAATCCCTGTCCCCATACCCCTAACGTGACTGCAAAGGCAATTCTTCACGTAATGTGTATCATATCTGGGAATGTCTTATTTATTTGTTATCAATTGTTTCTTGGCTAGCTTGCTAACAAAAGACATCTTCCATTGTGTATCTTAAACACAACATCTGGCCTCACCTCACCTATCTGTGACCATCATGTGTGAATGCATTCTACACAGAAACTTTATGGATAGCAGCTAATAGTGTGAACAGGGCAAACCACTATAGAGCTGCCGGAAAAGTTAATTTGTCAATCTTATGGTTCTATGTGTGAAAGAGGCTTTAGTTTCCCAGTTCCTGCTGCTGAAAGCCGTCCCAAAACATGATGCTGATGCCACCATGCTTCACGCTGGGGGTGGTGGAGATGGATGATGAGCTATGCTGGTTTCTGTCAGACATAGCGTTTGGCATTATGGCTGAAGAATTTTTATGAATTTTTATTTGAACAGACCACAGATCTTTTGCCTCATGCCCTCGGAGTCTTTCACTTCTTTTTTGCAAACTCCAGGCTGCTGTCATGTGCCTTTTGTCAGGAGTGGCTTCCTTCCGGCTACTCTGCCATACAGTCCAGATTTGTGATGTGCTGCACTGTCGTTCTTTCGGCAAGATCTCACATCGCAGCTAAAAAACACTCTGTAGCCCTGCCACAGTGACCCTTCGGTTCTTGGTCACCTGCCTGACCAGGGTCCTTCCTGCCCGGTTGCTCAGGTTGGCCGGACGACTAGCTCTAGGAAGAATCTGTGTCCTTCCATATTTTTTCCATCTGCTGAAGATGGAGCCTAATGTGCTCTTGTTTTTCTTCAAACACTTGAAATTGTTTTATACCCTTCCCTGGATCTCTGCCTCTTCACAGTTCTGTCTCTGAAGACAGTTCTTTGGACTTCATGGTAGTTTCTACTCTGACGTTCACTGTCATTTGTGTGACCTTATATACACATACAGTATATGTTTCACTCTAAATCATGCCCAGTCAGTTGAATTGGCCACAGGTGGATTCTAACTAAATTGTAGAGATATCTCAAGGACATTCAAAGGAAGTTCAATTCACCTTTACTCAGTTTGGAGAGTCACTGCAAAGGGCTTGAATATTTCTTCACTGTCTTTTCATTTTTAATTAATTTGTTACAAAAAAAAAAAAAAATGTTTTTTTTTTAATCTGCTTTATCATGATGGATTATTATGTGTTGATCAGTCACAAAAAAAAAAAATCATAATTTAATCCATTTTGAATTCTTGCAGTAACACCACTAAATGCAGAAAAATTGAAGGGAGTTGAATTCTTTCTGCATCTATGATATGATATAGATGTGGACCCTAGACCCTAACAATCAATTTTTTGGTCTCAAATTGTACTTAAATGGAAGGCTACTGTATGCAAATATTGACCATGAACACTGTACACTTGCGTGTGCAAAATTACCATAATTTGATAATCAATGTTAGTTCAGCCTATATTAAATACATGCACCTTTTGTCTAGAGAGTAGAGCAGTAGTCAGGATTATTCTATCTGATTGATCCTGCACTCCAATGATTTTTTTCTTCATCTTGAAATCAATGTTGGGCCTGGGAAATATTCTCATACAGGTAATTTTTCTGCATGCAATATGTACTTCTATTCAAAGCATAATCTTACATTGAGTTTGTATGTAGTGAATGTATGTGTGTGATATATGTAATTTGTGGAATGTATGTATATTTAATGTGTTTAGATAGAGATCCCTCACATGTGTACATGCACAAAAAAAGAAATATAAGAGAAATGCACACTAATGTCATTGAAGTGGAAAATTGAGAAAGTCCAGACTCTCCCTAGAGACCCCTATGCGGTTCTGTTGTATGTTCTCACCTCATTGTTACTATCAGATTTAATGACCCCATTATTATTAGATTTAGATCAGATTTCAGTGCCTGTTGTCAGTGGATTGACCCAACACAGGCCATTCAGACTTTCTGACCTTATCACATATGTTACCTTGGAGAAAAACTTCAAACATGATGTATAATTGTGTGACATTTCTGTGGACTTTATGGCCTAAAAACCTTTTTATTCAGGAAGGCTTTTTCATGTTAACTCTTTTTTTTTGTTTTTAACTCTGTAGCACTTTGAGATTCACTGAATGAAAAGTGCAGTACAAATAAAATGCATTATTTATTTATTTATGCATTATAGAATATTAGAGAATGTCAGGTCCAGTATATTGCTTTATAGCATAACAACATATTAGCATTGTATGATTAGTGGCGTATGGAAGGTAAGTAAATGCTGTGACTGATTAACCTTTAAACCATGACAGATTTTGTGGTGAATAGGTTGACAAAATCATGCTGAGGGTTTTGCATTGTAATTTTTCAGCTTTGTTGAAAAATTTTGTTTCAAGTCCAGTGTATCCCCAACTGCACTCAAATTTGAAATGTTGAACCTCCCTACCCCCATTACCCCCATCTCTCCATTTCTCTCCTGGGGTGAAACGCCTCTTTGTCTTTTTGTTATTAAATATTAATTGGGAATCAGTGGAGCACTTGTCTGCTAAACGCTGGAACAGAAGGGCCTAGTTTGCCTCAGGCAGAACCAGGGGCGCCTTTCTCATCCTGTTTACCTGCAGGATCCTTCCCCCCCCCCCTGAGTTTCATGTACAGCGACTGTGCGTTGAGCAGCACCCCTTCGCCTCCAGCACTAGCCTGACATTTCAAACACAACCAGAGGAAACAAACTGCTCTGCCAATGAGAGCCCTCTGCCTATGGCCGGGCTTCTTTATTAAATGAGCCGTTGTTGGATCAAGTTAAATAGGGACAGTTTGTAGTTGCTGCTGTGCTTTTTAAAACCATTTCCATTTTAGCTATCAGCGAATGTGTGGTACTGGACATAAAAGTCCTCAGCCACAAAAACCCACGTGAGAGAATTCTATGTGTAACTGAGTGTTAGGAATTATGTGATGAGAGTGAATGAGCGCTGTGCTCTCCTCTGCTATCTCTCAGCATGAAAGCAGAGACTGGGAATGCTTTTTCCCACGCTGCTGGCCTGTGCTTGCAGAAGGCCTGCTTTGAGAGGAACACTTTCCCCAAGCTGGGCCAAGCGGCACAGAAACAAATGAGGAGTGACACTGGTGCAAAGAAGTATCCGCCAGAGTCTCCTCGAGCACACATAACTAAGTGTTCAACCCTGAGGTTACTCTGTTCTGTGAACACCCTTCATGAAGAGATTACTGACATGGGAGGGAAGGAAATGGGGGGGGGGGGAATGAGTGTCTGTTTGTTTTTTGTATTTGTGTGTTTGTGGAAAGAGGTGGAGTGAGTGAGTGTTGAAAGAGCTATATGTTCTGTCTGTCTATCTCTTTTTTCTACTTCAACCATATCTCTTTAATGGTCCTCTGGGTTGCACCGGGTTGTACCCTATACTGAACTCATAGGACCCTCACGGAAGCAACCTAGTGCTCGTCTCGTCTCTCTCTCTCTCTCTCTCTCTCTCTATCTCTCTTTCTCTCTCTCTCTCTCTCTCTCTCTCGCCCTCCTTTTGTTCCACATGGAGGCATTAACTGGCAGCCCCCCTGTTAACCCCATAGGGCATTAATATTAATGCCTCTTTATATGGGTACATTGATACAAACAAAGCTGCTGGTACTGCATCTTAATGGTGATATTCTGTAAGGGCACAGGCCACTGCAGGGTGGGGGTCTGCACATGGCTCAATGTTGACTGAATGTTTGACAGTTGAAGTTGAATGCTTCGAACATGAGTGAAAGGATACGTGACCTCTGAATATGATTTGCAGATATTGAACAAATTAACTGAACAGCAGAGGTTTATTTTCAGTGTTACCTACAAGTTGATACTAGTTTAGGTGTCCTCACTCTGCCTGACCAGCAGGTAGTCAACTACAGACGCTCAGCTCGAACAGATGAATGAAGGCAGGGCCAATTAATTACATGGCTGTAATGACTGGGCTTATTGGGCCAACTGTGTGCCTAGAGGGGGTTGTCATGGTAACAGAGACATAGGTTTTAGATGTGCTGTGAATGTGCTGAGCTGTTGTGAAGGTAGGCCAGAGTATTTAAAATATCAGGATTATTGGAGTGGTAAACAAGTATTTAACTTCTGCCTGCTGTGAGCCACAGTTCTGTAATTAACAGCCAGTTCTCTGTGCCACGTTCCTGGAAAGGATATTTGTAAACATGTTATCGGACAAAAATGTCAAGCATAACATTAAAGACTTAAGGGATTTGCCTGGTAGTCTACAGCCTACATGTCTGGTTATTAACAGGGAATATTTTATGAATTCTTGCTTTATCTCATATAAATGTAAAAAATCTAAATCAGTAAATATAAAACATATGGGGATCATATCTAGTGGTCATTCGACCCATTTCCTCATGTTGGCCTTTTGGGTGTGTGAGAGATGTGAGTCTAGAGAGGAGCCATGGTGTGGAAATGCAGTGAGCTGGTCCAAGTCCTGTTTTCAGCCCTGCCTCAGGGGCTTGTTTTGCCCGTAAATTAGTGATTAACTCAAACAGCTCCAAAACAATGAGGTCTCCACTCTAATCTGGGGGGAATTGCTTTAAGTGTGACCATGGGAAAAAGATTAGCCAGCTTAAAGTGACAGAAGGCATTGAGTGGGATTGTATGGGGGTGGAATCAGGGTTATGAAAGACCATATACACCATGGCATGGTGGATACTCAATGTTGTATTTCATCCCTCCAGAATGTTTTTATGCTGATATTTATAAATCTCTCGCTCTCTCTCTCCCCCTCATACGTGTACACACACACACACACACACACACACACACACACACGCACACACACACACGCACACAAACAAACAGACATGCCTTTACCTGCCTTCTTATGGTTAATTAGGCATAGTGGTAATTGAGAGTTTAAGATTGGCCCTCACCTCCAACTCTTTCTCTCCAAGGACGTCCCCTGCATGAAACGAGGAAATCAGGATTAAGTGTTTTCTGTGAAAGCATGCCAGTTTCTCTCAGCATGGTGCTACAACAGTTAAGCAGCATGCTTCATGCCTGGAGCCCCTTCCAACTGAGAAACATTCAGTGCTAACTAGTGGGACCATTATAAATATCAGTGTAGGTACCTAGATGCACACGTCGGTGTCATTACCCTGATTCTTGAGAAAAAATACACAAGCTTTTGAATTCCAAGTAACTTACTTCAATCACTGCCACCGGCGTCCAAATTCAAGTAGAAAAGGTTAAAGGAGTGAAAAAATTACAATTTGTAAGCACTGCATGATGCCCTCGGCCAAGGTTGCCTTCTAAGCAAGTGATGTTATATTCAGTGAGTATGTTTTTTTGCATGTAGAGAGGACTTGGACTTAAGTAGGATCCTCTGCTCTCTCAGGGCTGAAGTGTGAAACTCTGTCTGCAGGTTCAGGGTGATTAAGTGCTTAAGGTCGGACTACTAATTACCTCCTCTCTGTCATTCCTTACCTAACGACACATAGCTGTCATTTCCTTGTTGTCATGTGAACAATCTCATATTTGTTTCCATTTCTTGACTTGAACTGAAAACATTACACATTCCTATCTGTGTTTACTATGCCTCATTATTATGATTATTTATGATGACACATTAGCTTTGTTGAAAATCTGAAGGAGAAAAAAAGAATGAATTCCAAAAAGTTGACTTTTGGTTGATATTGAAGTTTTTATTAATATGTCTAAATGATTTAATGGGTCTTTTTTTTGTTTTTTTAGACCATATATGTAGATTTTCCTATGTATCACATTCATAGGGAACAGTGCCTATATACAAGCAGTGTTTATACATTGTAAGATAAATAAAAAGTCCTTCTTAATATCTGTTATGCGTATGGTACCGACTGTTACCTTGTGAATTTTGTGCACAAAATTAATTTTGTGGCACGAAATGCATTTTAGTAACACAAAATCCCAAAACACCTTGTTTGATTTTGTCCACAAAATGCAGAAGCAACACTTTCTTTGACAAAATTGAGTTTGTGAAAATGATGTACTATTTTCATTTTGTGTATGAAATAAGCTTCTATTAAAATGTAATTATTTGTTTATGTAGATATATTTCGTGGTACAAAATCCATTTCGTGAAACATGTGGCAAGTATTTTGTTGGACAAAAATGTATTCCGTGAATAAAGGTCACGCTTGGTGCATCAAGGTGCCACATGTTTACACAGCTTTCTGCAGCATCTATGCACCATCTACTGGTTGAAATATGCACTTAGGCCAATGTAAACAAATGGCACCTTGATGCGCCATTTCAGTATACAAAGGGCTTCTTCTTAAACAGTCAGACACTTATATTTAAAGTGACATTTGTCATTGAATTTACTAGACAAGTTTTAAAGTGCTTTCGGGCCACTTGCAGTTACATGGTCCTTCTTCCAACTGTCAATTTGTCCTTAGTGTGAGCATGAGCAATTCAAGGTAAATGTTTCTGCAGAAAATTTTTTCTCGCTTACTCACCACATACTGAAACTTAAAACTGCATTATACAAGATTATTATGTAAAAATATAACAATATTATCAGCCTTATCTGCAACAGAGAATAACACCTCACCCCCTTAATTGAGATGACCTAGGTCCATCCTATTTGCCCAAATTAAATTCTTGTGTTGAGTTGGCCAGTGGTGGGAAATCTTCTCTGTACCCAGGACGTCACAAATCAAAACTGGAAAAGGACCATTTCATTAACATCTTAGAAATTGAAATAAAAAAACACAATATCAAGGTTCCTGTTTTTGTCAGAAACGCTGGATCTTTTGCCTCTCTCGTCCTTTTGGTATTCTTTAGTGTAAAGAAATCTCAGACTGGCCAGTTGGGTAAAACATAATGCTGTGCACAGTTTACTGACATTGTCCTGCATGATTTCTTGGTATTGAAGTCCTCAATATTGAAACAATTACTTCTCACTGTCATTTGGGGCTGCCAGTGTAATAAAATTGAATTGTGCATCTTTAACTAGTGTTGATTTCATGTGACCCAATAGCTCTTAGGCATTTTTAAGATGTCCCAGTCATCATGCAATTGATGGTTGTAGTATTGACTTGATGTGTGTGTGTGTGTGTCTGTGTGTGGGGAGGGGGGAGGCGGGAGGGCAAAGAGGTTTCAGTATTGCCACATTAAGCCAGCCACAGTGGGTGGTACAGCTGTGTTGTGTCTCCGTGGCTCTGACAGGGCTGTAATCTCTGGACTTACAAAGTCAGACACCCTGTGAAGACGTATTAGCATTCAAAGGGTTTGAAGTGTTTATGGAACAGCAAGCCAATCTCACTGCTCAGGGCTAAACACTGACACTTTACTGAACAAGACATGGCACAAATGGCAGTCTTTGATTTGTTTCATAATATTTATTTCTCTTTGGTAATTGGGCTATATTATCCAAGGCAGAAAATAGATGCTCTTTGTGCAGTGGTGCCAGTGTGTATGGTGATGCAAGAAGTCAGTTTGGTGTTTTTTCTAGGCCGCCTCTCTTCTGTCTGATTATTTTACATCATCTAAACGCCTTTCAGGTGGACATGGCCCCCTCTTCTAAGCATTTAGGGTCAAGAACATTCAGTTTTTGGCTAAAGGCCAGGAAGCTTTATGGTGTTCCCTCTTTCTCCGTGTGTAGGATTACACACCACTGACCACAGACCACATCTTAAGGTTGTGTAGACATCTGTTCGACATCCCAAATGTCATTGTTTTCTATAGCAGCACTATATTGTGATACATATAAATAAGCAGTGTTTTGCTGTGCTGTATTACTCTGTAGAATTCACTCATGCTACTGGCACCATGGTGCTGTTCCTTATGCTCCGCTGGGAGATTGCTGGATGGATTGAACACTCCACCTTACCTCTTTCCTCCATTTTAAACACCCAATTTATTTCTTTCATGAGATGGATCTTGTAGATTGAATCATTTTCACAGTTGGAGGCTCACTGTAGGCCTGAAATGAAATGAACTCCCAAATCAATTTCAAATGGGAACAACGAGTGAGCTCTCCCCTGCATAGCTGGAATTGGTTTTGTTATTGAAAACAAAATGAAGTGTTTTGTTTTTTATTTTTCTCCCCTTCCTTTTATTGCAGATTACTGCCTTGTTCTCTTGGCTGCTGTGATTTCCGCTGACTACAGTGTCATCTAGGTTAATTTCACCACTTTTGCTTTTCATGTCAGGAATTCCATAAAAGTGTCATTCTGAAGGGTGGTGGTAATTTCTACCAGGTGATTTATTGTTTTTAAATGGAGCGCCTTTTCCACCTTTCCTTTGTCGCTATGAGTTAAGCAGCCATGAAATTGCCTGAATAATAGTGTTTAAATCCAATCTTGGTTTGTCCCCTCAGCTTTCCCGCACACCATTCAATAGCAGTCCTCTTGGTGATTGCTCTTTTTCCGTCTGCCTCAACTTTTTCCTCACAGTTTAAGCTCCAGGCTTTTACAGTAGAGTCAATTCAGGTTCATAAAAGGATTAAGTGGAACTGAATTTCTCAGGTAGGGACTGGGCAGCCTTGAATGATTAGGAAGCTATTGAGAAAAGACCAAAAGAGATATAAGCTAGGGAGAATTTCAGCATTTAGGCAAATTGCTGAAATACCCATCATATGCAAGAAGTGATATGTACACTTTACAAATTATTAGCTAGGCTCAGGAGTGTTTGATTTACAGAGTGCTTTTTTCCATATTTCACGGAAAGCTACAAAAACATAATCATCAGTCTTTGGCACCGCTGTCAATTTCTTCTCACATTTACCAGCATCAGCGTCCACCTAGCTCCTCCTATGGTGGTTTCATGGCTAAATGTCATCAAATGAATCTCATTGGAACCATTGTGGTAAAATTAGCTCCTCTCTCCTCTCCTGTTGCCTCTGCCCCTCTCCTTGATTTCCCTGGGTAAACTAATTCTGGGTTGAAATAAGTCTGAATTAATTTCATCAAGCAAGGATAAAACCGTGCTGGAGGTGTCTCCCCTCTCTAAAATGAGTTTAAAAGAGATACACATGTCTACCATCACTCCCTTAAATGGGTTTGGGGAAGAAAGGAAAGGAGAGGATGGGAAATGGAGGAGACATGAGGATAATTTGGGTTTCATTGGACTATTTATCATTGCTTTTGGTATAGGCTTAGTGGTGTAGACTAATTATTTGTTTCTGTCTGCTTGTGTCTCAGGTGAGCCAGCTTCCATGACTTCTCGGTACCCTTCTCCTGCAGAGTTGGACGCTTTCGCCCAGAAGACTGCCAACAGCCCACTATCCATCAAAATCTTTCCGTCCAACATCCGGGTGCCACAGCACAAACAGCTTAACAAAACAGTCAATGGCTTAGACACCACAGGCCAACGCTATAGCCCTTATTCCCACCCTTACTCAGGAGGCTACCAGGGTTTGCTGGCCGTCGTCAAGGCCTCTGTGATCATCAAAGGTGTTGTGAAAAACTCTGAAGGCAAGAGGACTAAACATGCATACACCCAGACTTCAGTGGCACCATATAATAATTCTCTCAATAATGGCTACACAGCTACCAGACATGGGCATAAGGCCTATCATATCAGCTCATGTAAGCCCCCCGATGTGCCCATTGAGACACTTTGTTCTAGTGCTATGATGGCCTCTGGAGACCAGAGCCTGGCACCCCAGTCTGAGCTGGCTGGGGTTCAAAGCCTGATGAGGCAGATGAACCGAGTTCCCCACAGCCAGGCCCTGCAACTGGGGGGAGAGGCGAAAGCCAGCCCCTCCCTCCAGGCTGTGGCTGCCGTGGCCCATTCAGACTCTGACTTTGTCCTGGGAGTGCCACCCCAGAGCAGCCTGGCATTCTCGGGGGCGGTGCTACCGACCCAGAGTGCAGACATAGCCAAAGCTGGGTACCTAGATGAAGGAGACTACACCATGTGGCAGCACAAACAACAACAACATCAAATTCAGCAACAGCAACGGCAGCAGCAGCAGCACTATCAACATGGGACACTGAGGATGTACGGTGTATGTAACAATGCTCAGGGGCACAGAGGGGCAGAGGCTGGGGTCAGCCAGTCTCCTGAAACCTGCCTCCCTTTGGCGTGTTCCACACAACTGTCATACAGGCCACATCCCCCCACTGTAGGCAGTAATGGGGCTGGGCAGGAGCAGGTTAGCGCGTCCCCTCTGAACTGTCCTGCCATGCATGGGGAATTCTCTGTTGGACAGTACTTTGCTCCTCCGTGGGACAGTGTCCTGCCCACCCCTGACAGTGACTGTTATACCTCTCAGGAGCTGGCAACTGGTCCCTCTATGGGCAGGCCTAGAGACATGGGGCTTTCCCATCCCCATCCCCACCCAAACCGCCATCATCACCACCACCTGCCGCGTCATCAGCCCCAGCTCCACCCTCCTCCTCATCCCCAGGCCTACAGCACAGACCAAAGCCTCTGTTGTGGGCTGCCCAGTTCTAGCCTGTGCCATGCCTCAGTACTGAGCAGCAGTCTGCAGTCTCTGGAGTGCCTGATCAGTGAGATCCACCCTCCCTGCATCAAAGAGCGTATGCTGGGCCGTGGGTACGAAGCCATGGGGATGCCTCAGCTACTGGAGCACCACCAGCAAAGCCACATCCAGCTCCCCGTCTACAGATAAGACATGGTGCTGCCACACAACAGGGCACAGAAAAGAGAAACCTTTTATATAAGCCTACTGTGGAAGTTTAGACAAAACATCTGAGAATGAGACATGCCTTTTAGTTTGTGCATGTATTTGTAGAAGGCTCTATGTTATTAGCCTGAAAAGGTAAATGATAATCATGACTGAAGATACAGGTTTATCATACAACTTTTTCACATTTCATTTTTATATTTTGGATGACCATCAAATATGCCTGCTGTTCCTCATATCATACCAATGCTGAGCACCAAGTTAGAATTGGCAATTAACTTTATCGTCACCTCAGAAAGGCTATAGGTGATTTGCAGGCAATCCCTCTGTAGTCCTTGTGGAAAAATGGAAACGCTGTTCTTACTGTCTGGGATGAAATGGGCAGAAATCCAGGCTTCACTGTCCACATACCTAGGTTTACTGTATCATCGATACCCTTCTATAAAACTGAAACATGAACTATGTTTTTTTGTAATGGTTTTTGTGAATATATTGTATATTTTTGACATAACACATTTTGTCTGCTGCTTCTTATTTGAAGGGGGTGGGGTGGGGGTGTATTCCTTTATTATTAATTGAACCTTTGGTTGTCTGCTGCTTTGTTGTTGATTTTGTTTTGTCCAGTTTTCAGTGATTCCTGAGTTAACAGGCATAGGCGGTACCACAATTCCAGGGGCCATTCCAAGGCCAGCCATTGCAATACGTTTGTATGAAATGTGAATACCATGGGTTATTATTGTTTGTCAGTTATGCAGTCATAGAAAGATTGGAGTCATTTAATGTCTTAATTGATGGAGTGGTGCTCAGCACAGCATATTATAACTGATGCATACCCAAATCAACACTGTGGCATTTAGGCCATGCAGGATGTGCCATTTGATTGTCTTTTTGTTAATATTTCAAACTTAAAACTGAAAGTTGAAGAGTCTTTTAACCCCTTTTTTCTTTTTTTTTATGAAACATATTTCACTGGAAAGTTGTGACCACTGTTTCACAACACCTGGGTGTACTAGAGTGCCACAGTGGAGAGCAGGCCGTCCCAATCACTGACAATATCTTCTTTGTAGGGCTATATACCTGATGGTCTGAGATGTGTGACTGAGTAGTTCTTTGTGTGTCTGCACTGGTTCTGTAATACTATTTATTTATGTCAGCCTGTTCAGAAAAATGGAAAACTGTCTCCATGATTATGAAGTGCAATTATTATATATGAACATGTGAGCCCTCTACATAAAGTATGTTGTTGAAATAACTACATTTGCAATGTATGACTCTAATCCCTTACCCACTTTGCCTATTCTTAATTAGGATTGTCAAGTAAATCAATTTTTCTAAACCCGGCAAATAGTTTTTGTTATTACATATTATTAGTTATTACCTATCAGCCTGGCATGCAGCCCAGGGAGACAATTTTTTATGATGGTGTTTATGTTTGACTAGTTAGTTATGGAAGGAAGATGAGACATTTAGTATGAAGGTGTATATGAGGTTTTGGTTTTATTGCATGGGGATGTAAAGTGTAACCAATAGGTAACCTATAGTCTTTTATTCATAGATCTCATTTTATTTAGATCCATCTTTTTACTTCAGAACTTCATGTTTATCATATGATTTAATTGAATCCATACAATCTGAAATACCTTGGACAGGTTCATCCATAAATGTTTTTATTCTTAATTATAAGTTGGAATGGATAATTTAGTCATCTTAGTGACTTAATTATGGTAGTCAAGATGGATGACCAAAGTTTGAGGCAGAGGCCATTGAAACCTTCAAAGAATCATATATATGGAAATGGAAATTTACAGGCCTTCTCCCTCTCTTCTCCCTGTGATTTTGCATTTGTGTATGAAAAATTCATGCTTTCTTCAGTATAAATGCAAGAATATATTACTTTTAATCATATCATTCCATTATTCAGAAATAGGCTTGCCATCACACAGCTATTGAATAGTTAGCCTTAGATGGTGTGGCTGCACCCCTTATTTTGCTTCATTTTATATGCCCTCCTAAATTAGATAAGATGCTACTGTGGATCACCACAAACATCAGACACAGACACAAACACACACCTTTGTTTACTAGTCTATTACAAAACAAATAACCCAGACTGTGTCAATGTTAGAATTAGGAGCACTATTGGGAATAAAATTGGCATTTTAGTGTTGACCTCACTGCAAATAATACATATTTAAAAGTTATGCATCTAGTGTCTAGCTGGTGAGTGGCTTTGTCATTGAGGCATTGTTGTAATTGAGTTCCTGTCTTTAGGCCTATTGTCTCCTGGCTTCGCCTGGGGCCTTTCCATCCTATCTATCAGCCTGTCCAGGCCAGGCCGCTTTGCTGATAAAGCTACAGGATTACAGTCATGCTCCTCCTGCTCACACTCAGAGAAGATTAGCTCTAGCCGGGTTCCTCTGGGAGGAGAACAGGAGCCACTCTGGCCGACCCACCAGGACACACTATAGATAAGAGGGGAAGACTGGGCAGAGAGAGCCGAGGAAGAGGGTGGTTGATCTGGGGGATTAGGAGACATGAAGGAGAAGAGAGAGGATTTCCTTCCAGTTACTGCGGGTGTTTGATAAAATGACATTATTCTTCAACATCAACTGTTCTGCAGTATTTTCTCCAGCATTTAGTCTCAAAAACATCTTTGCTGACATCCAAAATGTGAAACTGCAGTCCAGCAGCACTAAAAGAACTTTTCAAAATGCACAAATCTACTCTTCCAAAATGATTTAAAACATAAGTCAAATTACATTATGAAACACCTTTACAGACAGGAGCTGGATCTATATTGTAGAGATATTGTATGATGAAATATATGTTTTTTTTCAAGTTGGATAGGCTACATATCACATTGAAAAATAACTTGTCAATATTTCATACAGCAATTGCACTACAAATACCAATTTGACTAAAAAGGTCTTCCATAAACCAAGCCTGTCCCCAGAGCCTAAAGGACATTTACAAATTAATAAGGAAACTTAAAAAAAAATAAAGTAAATGTCGCCACCTAGAGTAATATTCATGAACTGAACAAGTTAGTTTATTGGTTAGACTCTTGTTCAATTAAAATGTCAGTTTCAACACACATTTTTAATCTCAAAAAAGTTGTACTCAAGGTTTAAGATCTTGTGAGAAAAAATATATAATAATAATTTGATCATTGCTTATCATGTATCAACAAACAGCCTAACTGATAAGTACACACATACAGAAAAAAATCCATTCATAAATGGATAATAAATGGGATGAACAGGAAATGCTCTCTGCTCAAATGAGAAATGTTTTTCAACATTATTGTTTTTGTGTAACAGAACTTACATCAAATGTGACTTAAATAGCTCCAGATTAGGTTACAGAATGATAGAAACATTACAAAAAAAACAAAAAAAACAAAAACAAAGACACACCAGACACTCCACAACAATCAAGCCCTCCCAAGCAAGAGTTGGGCTTGTGCTCACTTTTGCTTTGTAGCTGAAATGATGATGATGGAGGCTAACAGACTTTACATGTAGAGTGATAATGCAAAGACAGGAACACACAGATTCAACTCAACATTGATTTGTTCAATCAAATACACAATGAATGTCACATCATGGTGTAGCAATTACAAAGGCACTAATTGGTTTCCAGTAATTAATAAGCGAGTGAGACTGGATGTTAACATTTCCAATTACTGGGCTCTTGCTCCCATGTTTACAGCGGAGATAGACTGATGCCACTGTAATCCCAAGGCTCAAGACAAGGAGAACTGGGTGCCGTCTATGATCTGATGCACTATCCAAACTGCTTTCCTCTTCTTAGCACATAACCTGTAATCACACAGGTCTGAAAGCCACCTGTCAGTGTTACGTGGAAAAGCAAGCTACACAAAAAGATAATCCTGCACAAGGTAAGGGCTACACCATCGCTGTGAGAATCCTTCAATTAACCTTCATACCTTGTCATTTAGGTACAAGCTCAAAAACCTTCTGCTATAATGCCTTTAAAATTTAAATCCCTTCATTTTCTTTTAAAGAACAAATATATATTAATATTTAGAGAAGGGGGACATAATTAAATGAATAAATAGCCCTACCACACTGAAAGGAATTTAAAAAAAAAACCAAAATTACAACACAACACTTACACCTGAGAGTGATTACAAACAGGAGGCTCATGGGAAAAGTAATCATGCAGGATGCTCCAGTCCAGTTGTGTCTCCTGACATCAAACAGTGTAGTCCAGCTCTGCGTTTAGAGTTGTGTACATCTCGTAGATGGCGTCTACAGTGGCTGTGTAATTGACCAGGAACTGACGCACATTTGCCAAGCAGTCCTCCTCTTTGACCTCCTCTCCCTTGGACAGAGCCTTGAGGAAGTCTGATTTGTAGGGTGCAGCGAGTAACGCCGTCTGCAAGGCAGCAAGCAGTTTCTCTCATCAGTAGGTTACAGTATTGGAAGGTCACTGTAGCTTAATACCAGCAGTGTACACCATATACAGTGTAATGTAAAAGTAGAACAATTAAAACATAATTAAATACATTATTAAAATAAATGGACTAGATTATCAGAAAGCAGAACATTTGCGTCTATGTGTTCCTCACTTTGAAAATCTTTTGAACAATCCAGCCGTGATATTTCTTCAGCGCCTCTTCGTAAGCCTTGGTGACATTGACACGAATGAGGTTGGGGTTGTTCTCATCTTTCTCTCCGTCGGCCAAACTCTGCAGCAGGACCTGTATGAAACGGAGACCCCTGCAGGAGAAACACAGAAAAATAAGCTCATAGCTCTCTATGGCCATTTCAGTTCAACCAATAGAGTCATGTGCGCCCGGGGATAATAGGCCTACGCTCCCTGCAACAGGTGAAAGTTCAACACACAACATAGCCGTACAGTCGTGGGACTCGCTCACCTCTTCAGCCACATGAGAGCTAAGGTGGCTCCGACTTTAGGCCATTCTGCTCCATGGGCCTCCCTCTCTGCCTCCAGGATGTCCTGCAGGGTGGCATACTTGGCAGGGTCCTTGAGATATACTCCCTTAATTTTCTGAAAATGTATACAGTTGAGTTTGCATGTGGGCTGTTGAGCTTCAACTCACAGCAAATTTGTGAAAACACAGTCAGACTTTATAGATAGATAGATAGATAGTCTTACCACTATATTGCCGTTAATGTCTGATTTGATGAGCGTAAACACCTTTGACCCTAAGCAGTCTGAAAGAGACATGAGACATTTGAGAACAATGTAATAAAATATGAATGACTTCATCACACATTGCCCACAGCCCAGAGGGACGCAGTCTTGGTGGGTGAATAGAAACCAGTCTTTACAATGGGGAAGAATGCCGTAAATGCATCACGTCGGGCTAAAGTCACAATGAGCGTATGTGTGCTCTGTTCAGTATACAAACAAAGAGTTTCAATTCCCACAAAGGAGTCACTATATGGAGTCAGATCCACACTGCGGCTGACACAACATAAATTCCGGTGTGTGTTAAATAACCGCGTCGTATCTTACTCAAGGTTCTCGCGCAATAATACATTTCAACAGGTCATGGAAAAAAAAAAATCAACAAAGAGTGAAGTGTCAGCGACAGCGCCGGAGAACGCTTCGTGTAAGTGGTGTAGCGTGTCCAGGTGTACTCACCAAAAAAAGAGGGAATATGAGACACAGACTCCAGAAACAACTTTGTATCTACTACGTGGTCGGCAGGCAGCTCTTTGAATTGGTTATCCAGTAAAAGAGCCATCGTCCAGCCGTGTTGCCGCCGTTATAACCAAGTGTAGTACAGCTTTCGGTTGGAAGAACCCGGAACTCTCTTGCCTCATGTCAGATGGGTGGGGAAGCGCGACGAGCCCCTATCACTTTCGCGTATTCAACAGGTGGGGAGTGATGGGTGTGTTGATAACAGCTACTGTATGTGTGTGTGTGTGTGTGTGTGTGTGTGTGTGTGGAACAAAGATGCACAAACAACGAGGAGATAGCTGGGTTATGTGTTATACTTTATTACTTAAAGGCATGGACTGTTTTCAACCACAAAGGCAGTAGTATACAGGGAAATGTCAGGTTTGTATCTGGCTCACGACACTGACACATTAGCCCCAAGCTCTAAGACAAAGTCTACTCCAATTTTGAGGGCACAGTTAAGTTATCATTGATTGAAAAATCCTAGTGTACATATTTGACCACTTGTAGCACAGAATACACAGGAGTTATAGCACCACACCAAATAAACAGAGATCACGAGTAGCCTATCCTACAACTAACTGCCAGTTGAGATGTCCCCTAACCTCAAAAACGAAAAACTAGCCTGTAAGAAGCATCATGTTAAACATATCTTATGAAAATAAATGTTGACATTTTTCTTAGAGGTATGACATACAGTTTATAAATAGAATAGCATTTGGATTATTTGGATAAAGACTTATATGGATACATTTTTTATACATTTGCATACTACTATTAAAAAAATGATTCATGATGGATTTAAGAATGGCCATTTAGGCAAACACTGACAACTGCAGGAAAAAAACACAACCAGTCAACATCAGAAGTATGGCTTCAACATTTTAACTGCAACAACTACCTAAACAGGTACGTGGAAAGTAATTTGAACAGCTGTGGTTTTCAGTCATGCATCACCATGACCCAAGAGTGTGCAGGTTTCCTTTCCAACCAAACACTACAGCAGCTGGTTTCACTGGTTAGTTTCTCCTCTCTGGTTGAAGTTGTGCTAATCAGTGAAACCAGCTGCTGTAGTGTTTGGTTGGAATGAAAACCTGCACACTCTTGGTACTCCATGGTACATGGTTGTCTACCCCAGCGTTACATTGTGTTTACTGTACTGAATCTGTTTTTACATCAGAATCTGCTGACTAAACAAACCATTGGACTCTAAATAGGCACCATCATAAGAATTCAAGATCGAATAGTTCTGTCTTAAAATGACTAATGGAAAATAAGCTAATACACTGGTGTATACTAAAGCACTAGAAAAAAGTAAAATATAAGAGGCTCAACCACCCATTGCCATTACTGTTTATGTACAACATTGCACTTCGGAAATTTTGTATAAATTCAACTATTTCGTCTTTCTGAGATAATGAATAGTAACAGATTGTCTCCTTCACCTTGAAAGACAAATCTTCATTCTCTATAACCATGATACAAAACAAACTGAAAAATAAATAAAGCTTTCGATTGACCCATAATTTTGCAAGATATATTTTCTGTAAACTTTTTTCCCCCACAAGAAATGTAGCATGAATGCTTGGTTGCACTTAATAAAACTGGCAAACAAACAATGGTGGTAACACTGATAAAGTTAAAATTAGCAACATCACAATGACACATTGTACTTTGGGTTTTAGTTAGTTGTTGTTTTCTTTGGTTGTCACAGTGACAAGTTGCTTGGCGGCTTTGGCAATGTCATAGGCGCACTGGATGACCTGCTGAGTGACCAGCTGCATGTCCGCGGGGCAGGGGTTGTGGGGCGTGGCCTTCTGGCACTCCACATGGAGCCGGCTGGCACTTGAAGTGAGCAGGAGCAGAGACGCTCGCACAGTCTCCGAGGACGGCCTCTGCGACGGGAGGAGGAACCGTAAGAGGAAGGGATTGACATGAAAAAGTCCATAAATAAAACCCCTTGCACTATGGTGTCTGTAGGCCCATGGGCACTATGTGTGTGTGTGTGTGTGTGTGTGTGTGTGTGTGTGTGTGTGTGTGTGTGTGTGTGTGTGTGTGTAAACAAAAAAAACTGAGTAATCCAATAAATGGAGTCATTTTAGATTCCCTTTGGCTGTTTACCAAACAAACAACAAATCCCTTAAGTACACAAGGGAGGGGCCCCAGGCTGTTGTTAGGAGTCAACTTACCTTGGGAAAAAGGGTGGCCATCTCCCTCACAGCGACGTGGATCCTCTCTGAGCATGGTAGAAAGCTGTGGGAGGGGCAACAAGAGGCTTAATGGGAGAGCAACGGCTCGTCTGCGGCTTATACTACAATTACACTCCAGACCAACAACTTTTCTACCTAAGATTTGTTAGAAATATCAATGTTAGACAGTTAGCTACCACAAATATACATTCCTCTTCAACCTCAAAAAGAGCAGCCCAAGAGCAATATTCCTTGTATTGTTATTCTATTGTAGTAAATACCACTTATGCTTATATTGCATATCTTACTCACATATGAATAACAATAAATTCTGCTTTACTCAATAACAGACTTTTTTTTTTTTTAATCAGACAATTAATACATAGGCCCACCTTATTTCTTGTTTTCATGCAGTAAAACTGTTAAATCCATCACCACAGCTACAGTATACAAACCTGATACAAACCTAACTGCAAACATTACTGTATACACAACTTCAGCATTTGCAAGTGATGCCATCTAACTGGTCACTGGTATCATCAAGTAGGATACTGCATTTGCAATGTTTTCCTTATTGCATATCTATTCTAATTAATTAAATAACTAAGCATATAATTGGCATGGGTGGGACCTTTCAGGAGAACTCTGAGATAACCAGCTTAGGGTGAAATGTGGCACACAAGTGCAAAAGCTGAGCAAATACCACAATGGGTTAGTGAAAAGGCGGGGCTATCAAGGCTTCAAAGTAAAAATGGATGAATACATCAGGGATCATGACTGACATGTTACTCCTGCCTGGAAGAAAGCTGGACAATTCCTAAACAATAAAAAAATAATAATTTGAGCCTATAGAGGAAGAGTAGGATGATTCTACGGACAAGCGGGAAGACCAACAGCAGAGTATTTTAGTGTAAAAGGCAAAAGAAAAAATGCAAAATATTCTGCAGCACACATGATATAAAACCAATACAAAAACCAAACGAGGAAAATTCAGTGGCTTAACTTATTCTCTGTGTATTTGGCAGGTCATAGAGGAATGTGTGATCATGTGGTCTGTGTTTCCTGCTCTGGGAGACAGGGGCAGGGGACAAACTACCAGGATCTAGAACAGTGGGTCTCAGTCCTGGTCCTCGGGACCCACAGTACTGCTGTTTTCTATACCACCATGTACTTAATTGCGATCACCTTGCATCCCAGGTGTAAATCAGTCCCTGATTAGATGGCTAGAATAAAAACCAGCACGGTTGTGGGTCTTGAGGACTAGGATTGACAATCACTGATCTACAGGGAGCCAGGAGGGAGGAGGGAGCCCCATCAGCCCTCCTTCTCAGGGCCGGGCAGAGTGACAGAAACACAGCCCTGGTTCCCACTGTCAGATCGAGGCACCAGACCTGGAAGACGCTGTCAACCAACCTCACAGCATGGAAGAAGGCCAAAGAGGAAGCCGTAACCAGAGCTACCACATGACATAAGTGAAGTCAGAAAGATGAGGGCGAGAGGAGGAAGGGGGGGCGGAGTAGGAACACAGAAAGTATGAATACATACTACCGAGAACAGAAGGATGGGAAAAAGGTAGGATGCAATCACGCAAATGAGACAAGGTTTAATAATAAAATACCTTTCGTGTTTGTTCTCCTGGGCAGCTCTCAGAAGCTCCTGTATGTTCTTGGTGATCTGCTCTGTCTTACAGATGACGTCCTCAGTGCATGGCAGGGTGGCATCTGCCTCTCCCTCCTCCTCTGGCTCCGCTGTTTCAGAGGCTGAACTGGGGCTGCACAATATAGCGACAAAAAATGTCATGCTGCTTTTTTGCGGAATGTTGCAATATGAACTGCAATGCAATGCGTGAGGTCGAGAACAAAAACAATGGAGGAACAGTTATCACCACAAAGGAGTGAAATGTGGCATAGAAATTCAGGACCAGGCACTCGTGTGGGTTTGCAAAAGGGGAAAGAAGCTGTGGCTGGAAAATGCAGCAGTCAGTAAGGCTAGGCATCAGCATTCTGTGCTTTTTAGGTACCAACCAAATCACATCAATACTAGAAAACCCCACAAAATGGTAAGATGTTTGGTACCAACTTTTAATCATTTAATATTCTAAGAAAATATACTGTAACATTAGACAAATCCATCCATTTTTATAGCTGCTCATCTCTCAGGCAATAGCCAATGTAAACAAGCATTACTTGTGAATGGCAAAGGAACAACCTGAGGTAGATAACATATGCAAGGCTGTTGGCTACAGGCCACACATGACTAACAACACTGGTTCAATCTGCAAAGTGAGATGTGGTCAAACTACAGCAAAGGCAAACTGCAACCAATGCGACAACACATTGACAGAGTCTGACTTAACCACAGGCTGCAATGGACACAAGACAGACTTTGTCAGACATGTGCTATTATATGTAACACACAAATATGTTGATGTGCTCTTAACATTCTTGCTACTGGTAGCTCACTTCAGACAAAGATGCCAAGTCATACTGCCTGCCTAGAATGTAATGTTAGCTTTGTGTTGAGCAGCCAGACCATTCACCGCACTAACCCAGCTAGCTACCTAGCTAGTGTGACAACTATTCTAATTCAACCCACGGTCTCTCTCTGAACTTCTGCCAAAACTAATATTAGTCTATCCTCCTCCACTCTTTCTGTGTGATCCATTTTACCTTGAAGGTTTCTGCTGTGACAACATCAACATCCCTAGCCCCAGAAATAGCCTGATGGTGGGAGACAGGAGCAGCCTTAAAATTGGTTTGACTTTCACCGTATCTTCCCAAGCATTCCTTGCTTAATCTCTTTACTCCCTCTTAACAGCAGTTTGATTCAGTAGATGGTATACATATATTTTATAACTTCCATATTAATGAAGTAATTTTACAGAGATGGTAACTATATAAAATTAAAATTTCCAAGGAAAGATTTTACATATATTAATTTGCAGAAGCAAATAGTTGGGTTTATGAAAAAGTGTTGTTTGCTATCAGTAATGATAATTTCCAAACATTGCCCAACCCTCACAGTCAACATTGTGACTCCAATGTTTTTTTCCCCAAATATCTGGTCAGACTGGGGGCAGGGGGACAGGCTCTAGAATATAAATCTATAGTGGCTGTGATGAAACCACAGTGATTCACAGTGAATGTCATGCTACATGGGTGGATACATGAGTCAATGTATGAAAAGTTCTTACCCAGTCTCCTCCAGTTCTGAGTGGTTGGGTGTAGTGTCATAGTCGTTCTCCAGCATGCTACTCTGTCCTTCCAGACTACAGCCCTGTGATGGGGGGGGTGGTAGCAAAATAATGAGATCAGAGGACTATCTTCAATCAAATTATACATATGAGTAGCACAACCCAGAGTAACTGATGGAGCAGACTGAATCAGAATCATGCATTTCTGGAAAAAAACAAAACAAAAAGAAAAAACATGTTCACACGATCAGACATTTGGTTTCAAAGCAGATGGGGAAAAGGGTGGAAATTTGAAACCAGATGCTTGTGGTATAATGCAGTATGCACAGCAGTGGATGCTGTTAGTAGATCTGAAGAAATCCCGATGTCAAATGTGGATACTTTACCAGTGGCTATGACTAATAATCACAATGTGATGATCCTTATTCTATATTCAATGGATATAGATTTGATGGATTCGGCCTTCTTGTTTGATCATTCAAACAGGTTTGTCAACTGCAGAAGTCCATAATCAGTTCCCATGTTTACTTCAGCCTAAAGAGTTCTGGTGTAGGGGGCTCAACCGGTAGAGCGCGTTCCATTAAGAACATAAAAGGTAAGAGGTTTCCCTCGTTTAATCGCATGTCATCCCCTCTCTCTGCCCTGTCTTTCCTGTCTCTCTCCACTGTGACTATCCAAATAAAGCAGAAATGCAAAAAAAAAAAGAAAAAAAGAGTTCTGGTTTAGAGTTCAGGTCACTGAACTGCAGCAGAGGCACTGTGGTGCATGCAGGCAGGCAGGCTATGCGGAGAGGCAGTAGAGGAGCAGTTTAAAGATACAGGTAAGGAGGGAGAAGAGTAAGACGACAAGCAAGGGGACGGTGTTCTCCGTCCCCTGGGGCTGCCTCTGAACTGAGGGGAACTTCAGTACTTAACCCTTCGAGATCTCTCATCCCACGACCAGGACAGGGAAGAGGGGAAGGTAGGGAGGGAGGAAGCGGCCGTCCCCAAAGGACCCCTCCCAATCTAGAAAGGGGTCAAACCAAGTTGAGCATACTCGATTGAGATGGAATGAATGAATGAATAAATGAAAAACATCAGCCCCAAGCCAGCCTCATATACTAGAGGCATCATCGTGTCTTATTGTTAGGACAGTCCAGCAGAACCACTGTTGCCTCTGTGCTTACATTGGTTGGGAAGGGTTGTAAAATGAGTCCATCCTCATGGCGAGGTGTTTCGCCTCTGTGGGGGTACTGCCGCAAGCTAGAGCCCGTCTCATACATAGACATGGGGCGGCCTCCGTGGGCTGGGTGTCGACCAGAGGGCTCCTGGAGGTGCTGTGGTCCACTGGGGGCCTGCCATCGCAGTGTAGTGTTTTCAGTCTGCAGGGAGTTGAGCTGAAGAGAACAACAGATCATTCACTTCAACTCTAGCTGGGGGATGATCTCCTTACAAAAGCCTAGGCCAGACACCAGACATTAATGATATGAATGAGTAGAATACAGCTGAGCCTCCAGGAGGAAAGTAATTGCTCTATTACTACTGCATCTTCACTTCTATGTTATTTTCACTTCCTCTTCTTCTAAGTATAGAAATGGTTTGGTCTCAAGACAAGTCTCCACCATATTTCTAACAAGAAAACCACTTGAAGGTTCCTTACTTTGGCAAACATAATACAAACAGTATGTGTTGATAAAATCAACAAGCTTTGAAGCATGATCTGTTGAGAAACTGTCACGTAAGAGGTT
Organism: Centroberyx gerrardi; assembly: GCF_048128805.1. Classification (NCBI taxonomy): domain Eukaryota; kingdom Metazoa; phylum Chordata; class Actinopteri; order Beryciformes; family Berycidae; genus Centroberyx; species Centroberyx gerrardi. The sequence continues at coordinate 16,062,740 of NC_135998.1, read as the reverse complement.
TCCCTTGTTTATGAAAACAGCATGGGAAAAGTGAGGAGGGCAAGGAGCAACATGAGCTGTTCTGCTTTCTGTTTGTCCCACATTTAGAGTCCCTACTACCATCTGAATCAGCATGCAGAGTCATCAAATTAACATTTGGGGAAATAAGATAAAGAAAAAAGCTTTGGCTTCCAATACATTATGAATTGGTGTTTTTAGATGCCCAGTCAGCAATCTTGATTTCCATTTAAGGTCTTCAATTACCATGGTTCATGGCTCATCTCTCATCTCTCATTGATACCACTGTAGTTCTATTTGTGAAACATATGTATGTGTATAACATATTTGTAACATATGTGTGTGTATAACATATTTAAATCCTAGGCTTTAGTCCTCTCCACACAGATGAGGAAGCAATTCCAAGTTTTAGAGAACTCTGACAAAAGCTTAAGAAGTTGGTACGTTGCAACCCTAAAAGACAAGGAACAGATTCAGGCATTGAGGGCACAGAGAGGTCAAAACTTTCAGGCAAGTTAAAGCTGTGGTGCATACAATTTGGTTTGTTGCCTTGGTTAATATGGCCCTTGACAATATAGGAGATACCTATATCAAAAGAAGACAAGTTAGAGAGGCTAGGTAGCTGATATGTTATAAAATGGCTTGGACTCCCGCAGTGTCTTAGCAATGTAGCTCTGTATGGGAAAGGGATCTTTGAACTACCTATATCTAGGGTGACCATATTTTTTAAATCTTAAACCGGGACCCTCAGTGTTGAGCACATGTGTACATGCACATGCTTGGCCATGCACATGCGCATGTACAGTATAAAGTACATTGATCACCCCTTCTTTTAGAGGCATCCGCCACGATGGAGATGAAATTCACTTCCATTGTTTCAGCCTTGAAGAGATCCATAGCACACGGCCCTATTACATTGGTAATCAAAGCCTCCGACTTGGGTCGGGCACAGGTGAACCGCTCATCAAACCGGCTGTGCAGTCCAAGGAGCAAAAGCTCAAGTTGTGTTGTACCACATGATACACAAAAGTGCCTTCTTGAGCGGCTCTTTTAAGCTCGCTTTCACCTGGACTTGCCGTGCTGAAGAAGCTAGTAACAGTGCTACTTCCTGCCTCAAACCCTCTATTATGCTTCATCCTTTTAAGGTGGTTGGTAATGTCCAATTTTCACCGTGCTAAACAGAAAAAGCAGACTTGTGGTGACTACAAAAAAACCTTGCTTGGGTTTTGAGGCACAGTGCAAAGGAATAGGTAAGCTAGGTGCAGCTCCCGATTAAAAACTCACTCTTTTTATGTCTCAACAGCTAACAGTTGTTGAGGATGACAGTGGGGTGCGCGCCGAGGCACTTCACGGTAATTTTAATCCTTTATGGAACGACATCTGGCGATTCCTGCAAATACCAATTTGCGCATCTGGCATCTCGACTGCATGGGCCATATGATGTTAAAAGGGAAGTGGCGTTGTGTGACACATTCACACAGGCACATCCTTGGATTACCACGGTCCCCTAGTAAATAATTTTGTTGTCCAGATGACTGACTCAAATTACCGTGTGCATGGGCAAAATCAAATTACTGTCCTCCCGTGGTAATACTAATGCTGTCCGGAGAGGGCTAAAAGGGTTTATTTTCCCTGAAAGTTTCAGTGTGAGGATGCAAATACCATGAGCAAAGAACAAAGCAAACCTGTGTCATGGCTCTTCAAATATTGAAATATACTCTTACATCTAATTACAGTGATAGAAATCAAATTGCGAGTGCTCTGTACAGTGCAGAGAGGGAGAGGAGGGTTCAAAACACATTCCTGGTGTCTGTGAACATAGAGGTAGAAACAATCTGCACAGTCCCCACTTTGCTTAATCATGACATGTGAATTAGCCAACCTTGCTCTGCATCATGCGCAGCTCTTCACTCAGGTGACAGTTGACTTTGAGAAGCTGTTGTATTTTGGCCTCCGAAGCAGTAAGGGCGCTCTTCACCTCCATAAATTCCTGCACTGTGATAGGTCCATCGGAGAGGTCAGATGACTCAGAGCTCTGCAGCAGGAGAGGTTAGATGGGATAGGATTGAATTTAACAGTTCAAAAAGTAGGGCAAGATGTTTTATAAGTATCATAATACCCAGCTGTGGGGACCAACAAACATTAACCTTGGTCCTTCCATCATTGCAATTGTCCCCACAGGTGGCCTCCTGCACTGGGTCTTCATCTGATGCCACACTGTCGTAATCTGGCTGGTCATTGTCCTGGCTCTCACTGCCGTGGCGACTGTCTATTCCCTTCAGGATCAGCTCCACACTCTCTGAAGGCAGACGACCAGGTCAAGGTATTAGGGATCAAACATGTCCTGCTGGCTACAGACAGTTGTCTAACTCAAATGGCTTAACCAAATTCAAATGACTAAAGGTCACATTTGTAGGGCTGCAACTAACGATTATTTTCATTGTCGATTAATCTGTCGATTATTTTCTCGATTAATCGATTAGTTGTTTGGTCTATAAAATGTCAGAAAATGGTGAAAAATGTCGCTCAGTGTCTCCCAAAGCCCAAGATGATGTCCTCAAATGTCTTGTTTTGTCCACAACCCAAAGATATTCAGTTTACTGTCATAGAGGAGTAAAGAAACCAGAAAATATTCACATTTAAGAAGCTGGAATCAGAGAATTTTGACTTATTTTTCTTAAAAAATTACTCAAACCGATTAATTGATTATCAAAATAGTTGGCAATTAATTTAATAGTTGACAACTAATCGATTAATCGTTGCAGCTCTACACATTTGTGTGATTGATGACAGCATGTTTATATTTTATGAATATTTTTGTATCCATTTTCAATACATAAATGACATTTTCAAAAGCACCTCTCAAAATCTCAATCACATTAAAAAACATTAACTGATAATGCCAATCAAATAGTCACAACACCCATAGCCTTCTCTGTTTACTGCTACTGTCATTTATAGTTAGACTGATATTGTCTGATGACCACTCAAGTGTTGCAAACTGATGTGAAAAAACTGATGTGCATAATTAAAATGAAGTACATGATAATATAGCGCTCCAACAATCTAACTAGCACTGGCCACGAACTGGAAGCCCACTTATTCAAAACAAGACCTTCATTAGGGTAAAATATCAGTTTACACGATGCATGTGTAATTAAGTATTGTATTATTTGGAATAGTGCCGGAATATCTGCATGGTTAAATATATTCTGTATCAAATATTGAATTTGCTTGAGTGGCTCCAATTAGTTATTACATTCTCAAAAACCAATCCATTTTTACAGATAGTTTCAGTAGTTGCAGAATGCACAATAGCAGGACTTGTACTTCTTTAGTGCCCCTAACAATTGCTCTGAGCTCTGAGTATGCAAAAGTAAGAACAGCAGACACTCATTCAACCTTTGAAGAGGAGGAAAGGTGGGAGACAATTTTCTTAAATCACGCATCAAGAAATCAGAGGGATGTTAATTATGTTAAGAAAATATGATGATTTTGTCCTGCATAAGGTTGAAAATGACGTAGATGGATGATGGATTTTAGATATTACTATTAATAAGTCTAAGTCTACATGTGTCTATTCTTGTATGATTTGTGTTGTTACCCTTTATATTATTTGTTGTTTAATGTTGTCTGTCCGTTATGTCCCTCAATGTTGAACATTTGTATGTCTGAGTTGTTATCTTATCCACTCCCTCCACTCCCCCCCACCCAAGAGGCTAATAGCTTCTTGCCAGGCTGTCTTAAGTGACCTGCCTGGTAAAATAAAGGTAAAATAAAAAATGTCACATTTTAGTTTTTTGATTAAATATGTGACAAGGTTCAAGACTGCAACTTGCAGATTGTTATGGTAGGAGATTTCAATACAGCACTGGACCGAGTTAGAGACCGCACTGTGAATCAGCTGTCAGAGAATATGTTTTTTATTTTAAAAACAAAGCAATTTATCTCTATCAACTTTCATACCGCCAACCTGTATATTGTGTGGGATGCATTTAAATTTGCTTTTCGAGGTCATGCCAGTACGTACTCCTCTTGGAGACATAAACAAATGAAGGGATAAGTGCCTCCTCCCAGCAGGATAGCATCAATTAAATTTTTAGGGTTGGTACCATCTGTCATGTAAGGGCCCAGTGTTGTAATTGCTCTGCGTGTGAGAGTTTCTTTTAATTATTTTCAGAAATGTGGTATTAATTAAACCACCTTTGGTTAAGTATGAGGCACATGATTAGTATCTGGAAACCTAGTACATTAGAAAGGAAATTTAAAATCTGTTTTAAATATTTAAATACTGAAATACATGTTAAATTATGTTGTACCTTTTGGACTTTCACAGGAATTACCCCATTGCCGACGTTTGGCATCCGTTAGAATATCGATGACAAGGGTGGCAAATTCATGAGCGTTGAACCTTGCTAACTTTTGACGACCCTGAGAAAACAAATATCCAAGATAGAAAGGAGAAAATATGGCAACACTGTTTTAAATTTAAAACTGATCCAAGCGACACTGTACATTAAATCTAATATCCACACAACCAATTAATGTAAAGAGGAGACAAAACTGGTGCAATCACTTGCCTGGTTTCTGGTGGAAGAGTACTCAGGGTTGACAGGCAAGAAAGGCACAACCGTGGTGTCCGTTACGAGTGTGCTGTGGTTCTGAGTAACCAGCCACACTGAAACAACACCAAACCAGGAATGACAGAATTAAATATATTAAATATTCATTAGAGCTCTTACACAGCATAACTGATGTGACAGATGCCATAGGCACACACCAAGTTATAAATATTTTCACAATTCCTGAAGGCTCACCTGCATCCGTTTCTCTCCTGTCAACTTCATCGTAAACGTCCATGGCAAGTTCTTCAAACTGATGGTTACTTAGCTAAAATAAAACAAAACAAAGCAGAATCTCTGGTTCACTTGCAGAACAATTGAATAGCAGCAACACACCCATGTTTTGGATATTACAGGAAAAAGATGAAATACAAAGATTTCTTACAGACTGGAGTTTCTTCTTTGCAGCTTTTGCAAACTCTGACAAATCCAGACTGCTTTGAACAAGAGATTGATATTACATGTCTTGCAGCCAACACAATTCCACACAAACAAGCAGACACATATCAAAAATAACAAACATACTTACTTATTTCTTATCCATCAAAATAATGCAGCATAGGAAAAATCAGATTGTAATTATATTGTAACATATCTATTACACTGGCATCCAAATACAGAGCAGAGGTAAACCACAAAGCATTAGCCAGGAGCTGATTTCTGAGCTAATAATATCACTCAGTATCATTTTCTATGTGTTGCAAGATCTCCTTTTCTGTATTTACTGGGAATGAAATAACTCTGTGGAAGAATCCTTACTATGTTGGAGAGCACAGCTCTTACCTGTCTGCCATTTGTGGAATGATGAAGTGTTGCCCATTTCTATGATCTAGAACACAAACACAGCATATGATAGAAGACTTGACAAAAACCAGCAGTTCTCATTTGCCATGCATGCTTTATCTCCCTACTTACCTGGCCTTCTACCACAAAGATAAAATGTTAAGCGGTCAGTGAGTTCATACTGGATCTCCACTAGCCTGTCTGCCAGCTCCTGATGCCCAGCTTGTCTGCAGAGATTAGGAATAAAAGGTCAGAAATTCAGAAATATGTCCATGGCTACATTACAGTGGTTAACATGCAAATACCAAACACTTAATTGTTAATTTCAGCACAGAAGAACATAACTACATCAGGACGTTTCAGAAATAAAAAAAGTAGGCAAAAAATGTCAGTTACATAGCCTAACCTTGGGTCATTGCAGCAGCAAATAGTATTATCATTCATCTAACATAAACCCCCTGTCCCATCACAATCCCTAAAAACTTAAAACTCCTAAACCCCCCACCGCCATTTTGAGTGACACTCAATTAGAGGAAGTCCCAAAATTCACAACCAGTTGGAAATCCCCGCCGATCACACCATCGGCGGGTGAATTTTGGGACTTCCCACAGCCCGTCTCTGAGACACAGAGCGAGTAGACAGACATGATGCCGTCTCATAGCATGTATTAGTGAGGATCAATATATGGAGATAAGGTTAAAAAAGTGTTCCTTTAATTCCCCAGATGTATCAGGATGTGGGCTGATCTGCTGAGGGGGGAAAGGGTGGTGGAGCTGTAAACTCCCTGATCATTTCCATACAAGTCAGGCGTCACTCATCTAGCATTTCACATATTGGGTGAAGTTCGGAGAGGGAGGTGTGGCTGCAGTCACCACAGACCGCAACAAACGTGCTGCTATGTTGTGTCTGTAATCCAACGACAACTGAGTGGATGACGTGACGCAGTGCGCAGGCATCTGCTGAGGGTGAAATGTCAACAATGACTGCGAAAGCGTGTGTGAACTCCTGTGGCAGGTCATTTGGCTGCAAGTCCACAGACAGCAGTCCAATATCTGGACTACAGATACTCGTATCAACTGGAAACCCTCCAGTGCAATGACAGAGTGCAGGGTATTTCAGGTCAGGTTGTTTGGTTTTCTGGGTCTGGGTTTCAGGAATTGATACATATAAATTACATCATGAATCCATCCGCCATAATTATGAAAACTACAACTGTTGGGGGATGGCTCTCTGTTGGCTCCATGCCCCCCCCCCCCTTTAATAGCAGAATTTATAAACAGTAACTTGACACTTTTTAGATGTGTAAAACTGCCCAACACACAGAAAGTTAACACGAGTGCAGTGCAAAGACTGGCATATTGCCCCTATTCTCCAGTGGATTCCACTAACCGCTCTCACTGTATGTAAGGACAAGTAATGCATAACCCATGATATACTGAAATGAAGTCACTAGCCTAGTAAGTAGTTGCCTATATAATATATTATATATTATTATCAGTCTATGTCTGTCTGTGACCCTGTGTGCACATGCTTAAATCCCCCCTGCATGAAATTGACTTTTCAGTGATGTTCGGAACATTTTGGGGCATATACCATTTGCTGTGGGTGTTTGTCATATGGGCACGGCCAACAGTGAGCTGGGTTGTGGCAATTAAGGTGATGCACAGTGCAGTGAAGTCATGGCAACCAAAACAATGGCAGAAAGCAGTAAGAAATGAAAGAACAGCAAACTGTACAACAAACGGAGTTCTTAGTGATCATCTTCATAAACATCCTCTCAAAAAACTTTATGCCACAAATAATGAGAAGAACCAGTACTAAATGGAAAACAATGGGCATGTTTTACCTCGCATAATCGATGGGGGTCTTTCCACCGGAGTCCAGGGCCCCAGGGTCGGCTCCATAAACCGCCAGCAGCTCTGCTTGGAACATTTGGCCTGCTTTTGCTGCTATGTGCAATGGGGTGTTTCCTTTCTCCTGTGGTCCAAAAACCCCCAACACAATTCCACATCAGCATTATGTAAACTTCAACCTAACTAATTCTGAGACCTCAAGCTCATCCACCTTTGTTTTTGCTTATCCAACTTACTGGATGGAAGAAGTTGGCCTGTGCTCCCAAGGATAACAGTCTTAGGCAGGTCTCCAGGTTCCCAGTCCGAACACTGGAGTGGAGTTGCTGGAAACCAGAAGTAGTTTGTTTTAATTTTTGACTATTAAGTACACCAATTGCAATGGTCAGAAATGCACCAATGATACTGTTAGTGAGACTGTACTCTCATTTACCCAGGCAAGCTGCCTGAAAACATTCTTATTTACAGTATAGCAGCAGCTTGGATGAATAGTTGCATGGGGAATGAAGGTTACACACATTCACACACTCAGATTTGGGAACTACGCAGGATTACCACAGTCTTATATCATTGGCCACTGAGCCACTGGAGCAGTTGGGAGTCCAGTGTTTAGCTCAAAGGCACTTTGACAGCAGTTGTTGAGGGAGTGGAGTGTTACTCATCCACTACCTCGCCCAGATTTTCCTAGTCCTGTGATTACAGCTGGTGAAGTTAAAGTCATAAGCCTACTTCTCTAATCTTTGTTGGGTTTATTTCTGCCCCTGATAAATGATTTGAAATGTACTGACAAATGAACACAAAAACATTAAGGGAGCAATCACCCACCTTGCTGAGGTCCTTTGTGGTGACATTGTCATCCTCGCGACAGGGCATCCGATGGACAAACGCCAACATCTGATATTTGGCCTTGATGAACTCAGTCTTGTTGGGACTGGAAATAACAAAGATGCTCAGAAACTAAAACCATGAAGACTGAACAAGTCAGCTGTGTCTTGGCAAGTAATGTAATAATCGTAATAAAAGTTTTCTATACCAACTTCTAACAAAGGGAAATAAGCGACACTTAATTAAATTGTTACTGGGGGGCTTAAGAGTTTCATATGGTCTAGTGGCCTAAAACTTTTGGTTTGACCTAATGTGGGAAGCACTGAATTCAATACAGTCTATTCAAAACGTGAACAACTCTCTCTCTCTCTCTCAAAGCCAGAGAACTTTGGCTTGAAGCTAGGAGGTCACTGACATGTAAAATCTGAACCTGCTCCATTTTATAGACCCAAATGTTTGACTTTTTACACCCAATTTTATCCTCATTTTCTTGCTTTCAGTGAGACTTGTTCATGTTCACAAATGAGACTGGCCTAGACACTAGGAATATTATTAAATTATAAAGGAACAGTTCACCCCAAAATGAAGATACTTTCATTATCTACTCACCCCCGCTTCAGAATAAAACAACCATTGAATTTCACAGCTCATGCACCATAACTCAAACGTATCCTAACAAAAAGCATGGATGGTCACACACAGCTTACAGCGCTCTGCCGGAAAGCTCAGATCGCTTGCTGTGTTAGTGTGCACCACCCTTATGTATTGGTGGAGCAAAGTGTGGTAGCATGCACACAAAAAGGCGCACCACCGGTCACAGTTTCAATAAAAAAGAAGTTAATTAATAATTAATAATTAAGATAATGGGAGTAAATGTAGGGTTTTTTTCGACTCACAGTGCACTAGTTGTTATATAAAACACTTGGATTTTACTGCACAAGCTGTTAAGAGCACATTCCGTCATCAGGTGGTAAAATAGATTGCTAGTGTTTCTGCCCCTGGCAATGAAAGTTGTGTGACAAAGCTTGCAGATGATAGTTTACTGCTGAATGTTTGACTTTTGGAGGATTTCCCCTTTTATTTGACAACGTTTTCTTCATCTTTGTTCTGTTGGCTTTCACTTGATCGGAGATTAGGAGGTACGCTTTCACTTCCCTCAAGCTTCAAGTCTCTGCTTACATAAACAAAAGCACATGGGTGCTATTCATAAAGCAGTCCATGTTTTCCACAATTTTGCCACTAACGACAAACTGCTTGATGTCAAGTCTTTACAACGTAAATACGATCGCATGGCTACTGTCCAATCAAAGATTGTTCCCCTCCAGCCTTTCTGGCTCATCAGGTAGAAGTGGTATGGGCAAATCTAAAAAGATTTCTACTGATGTATTTTTCTACCGCCCACCACTAATTGGAACTCTAAACAACCAGGACCCGTTTACTTTAATTGTATGGGAGAAGGCCGAGATGGAACTCACCGTGTTGTTTGGCGGTCAGACAAACTTCAATGGAGTTTTCAACTGACACGGAGGTGAGTAGATAATGACAGATTTGTAATTTTGGGGTGAACTGTTGCTTTAAATTTAGCTTTAAGTCAAAGTATATGGCTATTCTTTACATGCCAATTGTGGCTACAGTATTTTCTGTCTGAAGCTTATCATGCTTTCAATAGACTGCCAATGTGACAAAGTCCATATCACAAAAGTCTATAGATTCCTCACTTTGCAGCAGTGATGGAAAACCTTCCGGATTTTACAGTTGGGCAGAACACACACACACACACACACACACATAGAGACACATGTAAACGCAGCTATTGATAATGCTTTACTTGCAAACCTGAAGGGACTTCTACAGCAAATCAGGCCGCATGATAGCAGCTGTAACAATAACACTACTCGCCCTGGACGGCCTTTTCTTCTTTTCGACATTCCTGCTGAATCAACTGAGCATTATGTGCTACGTGGCTTGAAAATTCATGAAATAGCCTCTTGTATCAAGTCAGCTGCTTCCCGAAGTAACTCTTCATCACTTAACATTCAACTATTTGCTTAACCATCTGCAGCATGACGGTTTAATCTCCATGCATTGTCAATGGCAATCTAGTGCACAAAAATCAATTGCTTGAGACTGCAGCCAGTGAAGGCGTCTCTGTAAAATTCAGTCATTCAGCCATCTAACACTGACGGATGAAGTTGACAAGTACAAGTTTTTCCATTGTACACGCCACACCTTGCAACACTGAAATAAATGAATGAATACATAAATAATTAAATAATATAGATTCAATTGAATGGCTACTCATGGATTAAATTATTTATTTGATGATGCATTTATTTATTTATGATGTTTCACAATGTCATTAATTATTTAGGCCTATATATTAACGTATTTATTAATCAATATATTTATTTAATCCAAATATTTCCTCCATTATTCAGGCCTACCTCAATATTATATTGTCTAATGATGGAAAATAGAATGGGTATATGTTTTACTAGTATGTTTTACTGCAGGTTCCATCATGAGTCAATCATGTGAATCAATAGGGCTTTTTAAAGCTTTCTACCACAGTCAAATCAAACATATACAGTTCAGCACTGACATATCAAAATCATAGTCACTTGCTCCACAGGTGAGAGGACAGCACTGCTGCCAATCATAAAAATACTCTATGCAACAGTCATACAATTCTAACCTTTGTAAATAAAAACAAAAATACACTTACTGAACTCTGTCTTGGGGATTAGCCTTGCGTTTCCCACTCATTGCAGAAGAAGGGTCCAGAAGGCTATGCTCCCATATGGAATTAGCTCCATTGCCATATAGTGTCTGCACCATCTAGAACATAAAACCACATCAGTCATTCTGAAGAAAATCCATTGAGATAAGTTGGTCCAGGTCACTTGATCAAGCTGTGTCTGATTGTGCAGCCACTGAATCATCTGCCTATATCACTGTGTTAGTGAACTGATATCACCCAATCATCACTGTGTTAGTGAACTGATATCACCCAATCACCACTGTGTTAGTGAACTGATATCACCCAATCATCACTGTGTTAGTGAACTGATATCACCCAATCATCACATGATGCTTATCTTGTTCATGCTCATCATTTTGATAAGTGGCACCTTTGGAGATTTGGTATATGTGGGGTGTGTCCCTTTCCTCTCACCTGCAGCTGGGAGGGCGGCCATGGCGTATGAGTCAGATGTCGGACTTGAGAGCTGTGTCGCCCCAGACCTCGATGGATGCTGCAGCACTCATCGCAGATCAACACACCCCTATTCACAGAGGCCCAGCGTGGCTCTGGAACATAGATGCGAACGCTACACCATCAATCTAACTGGATAATACTTTTACACAACCTCGAACTGATGATATTATAGCATGATTCTAGATGATGATACCAGCTTAAGAAGAAGACGACATCAACAACACATACTGAAGGTTATGTTTGTAACGTTATCTCTAATAATATCTTCAACACATCCAAAATCACAACCACAAATGCAACCAGGTGTGGGAACAACTGAAATAAAAACAACAATGCTGTGCTACAATGCTATCATCTCATTCATTGTCAGAATGAGGGTTAAATGGTTAAACTATTACCTATTATTAGCTAAATAAGCCATTTCAAGGGATGGGGGTTTCAGAACCATTGACTCAAGCTGATTAAGAATTGTATAAACCAGTTAGAGCTGACGATAGTTAACGTTTCCCAACATAGTTGTAAGTAAATCTTTCCACAAGAGGAAAATCTGTAATTATCTGACTAGCTTCTACAATTAGCCAACTAATTAGTTATCGGCAGTTGATAACTAACTTAACGTAAGTTGTAGTTAAGGTTAGCTCGTTAGCTAAGTAGCTAACGCTAGCCAGTTTGACATCATACCCAGAGCACTGCAATCAGCGCAGACCTCTCTGCTTCGCAATCGCTTTGACATCCCTTTAAATTGATAGAAATCCTTAAACTATCCAGTCACGACAAATATTTGTAAAATACGTTATCAACAAAACTAGACAAAGACTGGACAGGATGATCCGGCGCAGCGAATACTGTTAACGTTTCTAGCTGGCAAAGCAACTGTCTGCCCTCCCCTATGCTGTGTAACAAAGCAGGGTCCCATTCCAATATAGAGGCTCCCCTGCTTCCTTGTTTGCTTCCTTGCACGTTCGCTTCCTTCACTCGCCAATAAAGATTCAGGGCAATACCGGTATGTTATGTGGACAGTCCAGTTGGTTAGCGTGCCGTCCACCAGTGACAAATATATATATATATATTTTAAAAGTTAAAATCAAACTCAAACACAGGACATTACATTAGAAAATATAAATCAATATTTATGAAATTATTTGCTCAACAAATCTAGGCTACAGTTATTCTCAACTACAGTAGGCTACTGTGCAAAAGCCTTTATATTAATTATATTTAAAGCTATTTATCTCAGCAGTAAGTGTTTATTTGCAAAACACTATATATATAACATTAGAATACAAATATGCATTAATACAATAAAAAGTAGCAAGACTTTCTAGTGCTTTCCAAAACGTTATTGATATCTTGTGAGATTGCTAGAAGAACAGGTTCGGTTCCCATGTATGGAATGGCTGTGGTGCTTTAAGGACAGGTTTGGCTAAGCTAACCCAGTTTGACATATAATCATAGTTTATCATCAGCAAGGCAACTCTCAGTGAGTAATAGCCCACCTGGGTTCTAGCTATCATAAAGAAATTTGAAGACAAGTTGTGGGCAAGTTGAAGACAGAAAAAGCAGTGGAAGACCCAAAAAGCTGTCTGCAGCTGATGAACAGTACTTAAAGGTCACATCTTTGAGAGACAGAAATCCAGTAAAGTGCTTGCTCAGCATCTGGCAGAGTCATCTGGCACAAAAGTGCATGCTTTGAGTGTGAGAAGAAGTCTTACAATAAATGGTCTTGTAGGGTGTGCTGCAGCTAAGAAACCATTCTTGCAGAAAGGCAACAAGCAGAAGAGACTGCAGTACGCAAAAGATCATAAAGCATTGAGCGACAACCAGTGGCAGAAAGTCTTATGGAGTGATGAATCCAAATTTGAAAAGTTTGGATCACAAAGACGCCAGTATATCAGAAGAAGAGTTGGTGAGAAGTATTGATGCTGGTCTCCACCAGGTCTACACCCTTCTGTGAAGTATTGTGGCGGCTTTGTCATGGCCTTGGGGTGTATTTCAACTAATGATGTATGGAGATCCGGTCAAAATTTATGGAATTAGGAATGCTGAGAAATATGAACAGAACTTGATTCGGGAAAATGACTAATTGGCCAAAATTGTATCTTTCAGCACAATAACAACCCCAAAAACTCTGCAAACATGATTAAGGCCCACAGTACTTAGAGCAGTGGTCTGCAGATAGACCACTCACAATATTATTGGCCACCTCAGAGTCCCGACCTCAATATAACTGAGGCTGTGTGGGATCACTTGGACAGGGAAAAGAACAAAAAGAAGCCAAAGTCAAGAGAGTTATGGCAAATCCTGCGAGAAGCTTGGAAGAATTCACCACAGGACTACTTGAAAAAAGTACACCACAGTCTATCAAAGAGAATTGCTTTGGTTTTGCTTGTTAGGGAGGCCACACAAAATACTGACTTGTTTTAAAAACACATGTTTTTGTTACTTTTCATTGTATTGATGTTTCTTTGTGCTTACTTCAGTGTTATATTGTGGGTTTTCCGAACAAATAAGCACTTACTGACTTTTCATTTTAATTTTTCAGAGTGGCCTAAGACTTTTGCACAGTATATGTTGGAGAAAACAGCTATTATTATTGAAAGAAGTTGTTTACATGGACAGATTCACTGGTTCCAAAGTGTTATGTAGTGTTTAGTGTTTGATTGGATGCATATTCACACTGCACTGCATGGATGGCTTCAAGACCTTGAAAGCATTCAATTCTCTACAACTGATTTATGACTGCTTGTTTTATTCATTTATTGTATTTTCATGAATATCAAGTAAAGCTTGCTAAGTATTAATATTACTTTACTATTACTTAGTACATTAGTATTAGTATTACTGATGAGAGCACAGTTTTTGGTCAGGTCTATTTAATTGTGTTTGTTAGATGCGATATGTCAGGTAATGGGGACGTAATGGAGATCAAGAATGTAACTGCAAAACCAAAACACGACTTTCATACATTGCTTAATCCATAGACTACAATCAGCTGTCCATCCATCCATCCATCCATCTATCCATCCATCCATCAGGGTTGCAGTGGCAACAGGGATAGCAGAGCAGCCCAGACGTTTTTTTCCCCAGAAACATCCTCCAGCTCCTCCTGGAGGATCCCCAGGCGCTCCCAGGCCAGCTGGGAGTCCCTCCAGTCCCTCCCGCGTATCCCGGGTCTATCCTGGGGTCTCCTCACAGTCGGTCGTGCCTGAAACACCTCCTATGAAACCAGTGAAATAGAATAAATGAATCCCTTAGAAAAGAATTCATTTTTCATAATTACCTCTCTCATTCGTTATTATCCCTACTGTTTGCTTGGACCATTCAAGTTAACAGTGAAATCATCCGTAAATTTGGCATTTATTTTTATTGCTACACTGATGACACTCAACTCTATGTACCCATTAAACCAAATGACCGCTCCCAGTTCCTAGTGCGCTTGTCCGAAGTCAGAGGTTGATGTCCCTAAACGTCCTCCTCCTCTCATCTGTTTTCCATTCATGTTATGCTGCTGCTGGGCAGTATCGGCACCCTTTGTGGTCGCCAACTCTTCCTCCTTCCTCTCCTCCAGTGGTAGTTGTTGTCCATGGTGACTGAGGTGGCACAGTGACGTCCCTGGACCAAGTGTCACTCCTATGATGATGATGACCTTGATGACAACAATGACAGTGGTGACCGAGTCGGCATTGATGCCCTGCGCCAGATGTGGATGTTTCACCCAGTCGTTCTTATTGTGTTTATTCTCTGCATTTTGTTTTTGTTCCATTTTGTCATTAATATCTGTTTCCCCAATCGCATGCCCATAATACGCCTGACCGCCCTGGTAGGAGGATTCCTCTTTTTGATGCCCTTCCCAATGTTTCTTCCATTTGTTTCCTAACGAGGTTTTCATGGGAGTTTGTCCTTGTTCTCATTGAGGGTCGAAGGTTGAGAGGTGTCATTTTCATGTATTGTATCATAATGTGGGTGCTGACAAAGCCCTTGAGACTGTGATCAAGGGCTATACAAACTTGACTTAATGAGATTTGGACCCTATGATCCCTATGGCCTGGGACTCACAGTAGGGGAGAGAAGGACTAGTTGTCACATTGGTAAGTTGTCTCACTGGCTTTATTTCTGAAACAAAATATTTTAGAGCCAAAAGTCCAATTACACAAATGTTTACTTATACTTAATAAGAGGTTTCCTATGTTGATTACAACTGTCTGATTACAAAGTCAAAATACCCTAACATAAGAACAATTTTTATGTTTTTGATAAGTGAAAGTAAATTATGAAAATCTTAGTATTTTTCTTCTAATTTTTTCTAATAAAGGAATCAAAATAATTATACATTGTGACACATAAAAGCAAGGGTCAGCTATTACTTTGTCAGAAATGGCTGGTTGGGGCATATTGTCACAACTATCGAAATCAGGTTTTTTTTTTGTTAGAAATACATTTACATTCATTCTTTTCTGAATAAATATAATTTTGGTACTTGAACCCACAAACCTTTGGCTTGTATAGCAAGTGGCCTTACTGCTGGTCACCCAGCCACAGAGGGTATAAGCTGCATAGGCACATTACTATTATTACTGTTTTATTTAAGTGATCTAGAAGCCATTTTACATAATAAAACATCAAAGTGATGATGTGTATATATTACATGTACATTATATCAAACTCTTAGAAATTGTATCAGAATTTGTGTTTGTCTGAGCATCCCAAGATGGGTGAGGGATGGGTTATTTTACCTGTTGTATGGTGGGTATCAATTCCTTACATGAAGCATGTTGCTTTCAATACAAGAGTATGTTTTTCATGTTATTATAGTATATATACTCCAAAGGAAATGGAACTGATTGCACGAACACAGCACATGTTGCCACACAAGATGTGACAACTTGCCCCATCATGTGTGATAACATGCCCCGATGTGGGTTCATCAGTAATAACTTTTGTTTCCAGTAAATTATTCAAAATGTAAAAATGTCATTTTTTAGAGAAGACGTCAATCTAGCTAGAAAAATATTTATTGTAGACTATCGCAGTAGTAAGGCACTGCTGGGAAATTTACCAGTGAGTAAAAAGCATGACAACATGCCCCATGTCTCCCCTAATTCTGACTTGAATCATCATATAGGTCCTACCTCAGACAAATATAGGCTATCAGTGTTTGTCATATGCCTAAATAGATTTTATGGAAAATGTGACTAAGAAACAACTTTTATGAGACACCAGATCTTCTCAGAAAATATTCCTAATATTTGTGATGTGTATATATAAACCATTGATTTCAAATAAGCTATATGAGGGTTGGCAAAATAAATATAGCCTACTTATGGCAATGTATAAACATGTCTGTTTTTCTTTTGTGTCTGTTTTAGAGAGTGAGAGTGTGTGGGTGGTTTAACGCAGCTACAGACTGCTGTTACTTTAAAGGGGTGTTGGTCCACGGAGAGGTAGCAGATAGGTTTAGTTTAGTCGCTGAGAATATAGCCAACAATTCGGAGCCACTGCTTTCAACCAGTGTTGTAGGCTATATTGCTTTGAGGACATTCGTCAAAAAGCTACCCTCGTTACCAACTGCACCCTACCTGGCGCAATGGGAGGTACGGCAACGTTATTATTTTTCTCTCACGAGCCTATCCTAATTAATTTCCGATCCAGCATATGATCAGCTCATTCATTACAATGTTTTCTCGTGTGACAGAGGCCGAGACGCGTCAGAAATTGCTGCGCAATGTGAAGAAAGAGGTTCGTTACATTTTATTTCTGCATTGCTTATTAGTTTGTTTTTAGGTGTGTTTTAGGCCTATATATTGTGTGGACATCGTTCATATGCGTTTGATCCACGGTTACGCCATATTTATGAAAAAAGCACCTATGTTACAGTTACAATGGGCGAAATTAGTAGTAAATTGTGCGGCGGTCTATTTTTTAGTAGGCTACCGTTAGATTGGCGTAAGATGATGATGACGACGATTATGATGATGACGATAATGATGATGGTGATGATGATTTAATGTCAGGGAAGAATTGCAAATGATACGAAACACTGGACAGTTTTATTTGTATGTATTCATGCATTTCTTGGTGTTTTTCATATCCTGGCATCCTCTCTCTCTCTCTCTCTCTCGGTCTCTCTCTCTCTCTCTCACTCTCTCTCGGTTGCACTCCCCCCCCCCCCCCCCCCCCCCCTCCTCCCTCCCTCCAAATCATGGTCAAACTGACATCCCTGACACGATGACTACTACTCCAGTCAAAGCTGATCGACAATCGAGAATTTACATGTGTGGCCTTGGCTGTTTCATTGGCATTTTAGTTCGTGCTCTGATTGCAGAAATTAAAGTCCAAATCTGGGACGTGTATTACATTATAGATTTTTGAGATTAATCTACAAAGAAATTCAAGACAGCATACCAAAGACCCTTCCGAAGGCAAATGCCCAGTGATTCCCCGGGGAGAGTAAACGGGATGTTTTATTCATTGCTGAGAGGGTTGGGGACTCCCACCTTTAGCTTTTTCATGCTCTCCATCACCTGTGACTCACTGCCTTTGAAACATCCATGACCCCCCTGCAAGATTGGTACCAGATCCTGCGGCAGGGAGGGGCTTAGCTAGTGAGGCCTATAGTGTAAAAGCTCAGCATAAGATAGGCCTATATATAGATTTTTATCATTTGTATTTTTAGTAGAATTCAGGACATAATCATAGAAATTTCTTGTTCATGTCATGCAAGTGCCTAACCGTGGGCTTACAAGACACTACATCCACACATCACACTGCCTTAACTTTGTGTACAACATCTTTCTTAAATAAGCTTAAAGCTTTAAACTTTTCATCTCAAGACTTGCATAATCATCTAACCAAAATAAACAGAAATGGATGTCATTTTATTATGAAGCAGATTTGTCAGGTCATTTATTTATATAAAAGACACAGAACATACAATGAATTTCCTTGTCCTTTTGTAATGTACCTCATTACAATACTTTGAGGTCATGTTGCTGTGGAAGATGCAATGCATTTGAGAGGGGAAATATTTATAAAATTAGCAGAAAACAGTAAGCTATTGGTAGGGGAATGTTTTTGAGTGACTTTCACTACCATCTCAAACAGAAACTATGGGTTGTTTTTATTGGCACTGATAAGCCTAGAAAAAATATGCAGCATTATTGCTGAGAGTGCGTGTTTATAATTCACTAGGCTATCATTCCAAGCAAGACAGAAAACTTTGGGCTCTATTTTTGTAAATCAATGCAAAGTGCAGTCAACAACAATTGGTGTGTGTGCACAGGGTGTGGCGACTGATGTTAGGTAATTTTGTGGCCAGCGGCGTGTGGCACATCGGCAGCGTAGTTGAAAATGGGGTGGGATTAGGAGGAATACATTAAGAACCTTAAATAATCTCTCAGTTTCGTTAAGGTGGAGCCTGAAGAGATGGGTTTTCAGTCTGCGACAGAAAATGGGAAGTCCTGACTGAGGTGGGAAGATTATTCCACCACTGGGGTGCCAGGAGGAGAAGAGTCAGGACCAGGCAAAGCCATGACCAGGCTGTTGCAAGGAGGGACAGTCAAGCAGTAGTACCTGAGCACAGGGTGTGGGCCGGAGTGTATGGTTGAATCATAGTCTGGAGGTACGGTGTGCTGTGCCTTTGGCTGCCTTGTAGGCTAATAGTTTTGAATTGGATGCAAGCAGCCACTGGGGGCCAGTGGAGTGAAGATAGGAGGGCAGTTAAGTTGAAGTGGGAGAGTTTAGGGAGGTTGAAGACAGCTCATTCTGGGATGAACTGTAAAGGTCTAAGAGTGAATTCAGGGAGGCTAGTAAGGACGGAGTTACAGTAGTCAAGCCTGGAGGTGCTTAGAGCTTGGACCAGGAGCTGGGCAGACTCCCTGATGAGGCAGAATCTGATCTGACGGATGTTGTAAAGAGCATCTGCCGGCATCTGCAGGACCAAGCAGTGGCTGCAATATGGGCCTTGTAGGACAGTTGGTTGTCGAGGATCACACCAAAATTTTTGGCAGATGGGGTAGGTATTTCTTAGGTTTTGTCAATGGTGTATTATACCATAGTACAATAGTATTGTCTGCATAGCAAAGGTAGGAGAATTTGTGAAACATGATGACTGAGCCAAGAGACTTGGTGTAATGGGTGAATAGGAGGGGTCCCAGGACAGAGCCCTGAGGGACCTCAGTGGAGAGGGTACGTGGTGAAATACTTGTGGTGCAAATGCTTTCCCAGAGATCCCAAGGTCTGCAACGAGTAGACTAAAAAGTTCTCGAGCCTGGGGGGATAGCTCAGGGCTTTTGCCCTTTTCTATTCATGCTCAGTTTAAATTTGTAGGACAAAGAGATGCGGCAAAAAGACTCAGGAGGCTAGATGGTGCATGTGGATCAAGGCACCTGTGTTCTCTAAACCTTACTGGCTAAACACTTCTATAGGCTATATTGGTATAATTAAAAAGTTGTGCGTGTAACCAGAAATTACACACTTAACTCTTTTAATCTCCCATAATCCTCTTCAAATGAATTTCAATGACATCACACAACAAAGGAATATACTTCTGGGTTCTTCTGTTCTGGGTTCTGGTGTGCATGGAGTGCTGCTAATGGAGGTATATAGCTAAAACTTTTGATGATGGTAAGACAACATATACATTTTTATAATAAATTACATTGTTGTAGTAGTGCTTCTATGCATGTAATATATGTTTGCTAATGTGTCTGTATTCTCCATAGAAGAGATGAAGGCAGCAGATCGACTAGGGAGCCAGAAAGCTAAGATCACATTCAAATAAGCTGATAATTGGGTCTATATGTCATCGCCATGAATGTGACTGACAGAATCTGTACTTGTTCATTCTCGCTCCATCATCCACTTACCATGATTACCTCTTGTAGCATATTCCCACACTGTTTTCTCGTTGTCACCTCATGTAATTGACAGATTAAGCTTTTACCGTGTGCCTTTCTCTCTCAGGTGAAACAAATTATGGAGGAGGCAGTAACAAGGAAATTTGTGCATGCAGACAGCAGCCACATCATATCCTTCTGTGGTAAGTGTTTTTGTGTACTAAGCCTACTTTGCCTACACTGCATACTAAGCCATCTCTGCCTTGGCAAGTAAGCATCACCTTCCTTGGGCAGGATGATTCAAAACCTAGGGGCCCGGACAACAAGGGGCCAGTCACCTTTGATTTTTAACCTTGACCTTGGAATGGCTGTCATGGGCCGCAGTATGTGATAAGGAGCGAGAGAGAAAGAGAGAGAGAGAAAGAGACAGAGAGAGAGAGAGTGATAGAGAGAGAGAGAGAGAGAGAGAGAGAGAGAGAGATAGGGACAGAGAGAGAGAGAGAGAGGGCACGCTGTGTTTTGTCCCCTGTGGCGTTGTAATTTTGTTTGATGCATCCTTGAGTGGACATATGCAAATAAGCAGATTTTGGCATGAAATGTTTTCACCTTTAACCACAAAATAAAGTTTCCTTGTTTGGCTTAAATGGTTCAGTCCTTTGTAGCTCATTTCAAAGAGTATGGCAGAGGACATGCTGCATTAATTAGTTTCATAACCATATTTACAATGCAAAATGACAGCTGACATCCTATGCAGTTGAAATGTCAAGCCCTGTCACCTCCTACGAGTTCAGTCTCTGTACGCTGAGAGTGCAAAGGAACAGCCCCAATTTTGCTGTGTTCAGGCTGTGGAAAACCACTCAGTTTTATTTTAATGATGTCATTGGTCATGTCCATTAATTAGGTAGATGGATGGATTAAACTATACTAACACTATTCAAAGATGTTGATACTAATCAGAGGCGACGCCTATGTGAATCACATCCTTGATATCCTAGCAACAGTAGACAGTGTTTAGCAGATTTCATTCTATTTCTAGTCCTGCTGAGAGCCACCTGTGCTTGCCTTTCACCTCTATTCTACAGAATTATTAAGACTTGAGGCCTTCTCATTGGGCAAAATCTATTTGAAAAGAAACATCTCTGTAGAATGGAATCTTTAAAACAGCCAAAAAAAAATGTGAAAAAACAAAAACAAGAACACAAGTGAATTGAATAACAGAAACTAAATGAAAACAAAATCAAACATGGATGATTAAAACTGTGTGTGTGTGTGTGTGTGTGTGTGTGTGTGTGTGTGTGCGTGTGCGTGTGTGTGTGTGTACTCATGCAGCTGTAGTGGAAGCCTGTGTGCTGCATGGACTGAAGCGTCGTGCTGCAGGCCTGCTGTGCAGTAACAAGGTAGCAGCCCTCTTCATGAAGGTGGGGAAAAGCTTTGTACCTGCTGAGGAACTCTGCCAGAAGGTCCAGGAACTGGAACAGCTTGTCGAAAACAGGTGAGATGTTAACTTCTGCCTGTTTGATGCCAACAGCCTAAAAATCATTATGAAGTTTGCATTATCTTCTTATCCCATCTTGTGTCCTCTCCTTTTGTATTCCACTTGCAACCTACTACCTTGTCCTGTCTTGTTCTATCCTGTCCTGTCCTTTCCTGTCAGATCCATTCTAATGCTGTCCTGTGCTATCCTATTCACTGCTATCCTATTCATCTTCCATGTTTCTTATCTTTTTCTTTAGCAAGCAGAACAATTCACCACTGAATAATGACCGCAGTCGGCAGTCCAAATTGGCTAACCTTCCGCCTCAGGCATTAAAACACCTGTGGATCCGAACTGCACTGATGGAGAAGCTCCTGGACAAGATTGTCCTGTACTTGGTAGAGAACTGCAGGTAATACATTATTTAATGCTGTAATAAGTCCCTAGCTTTGGAAGATTGTCTCCTCCATTTATTACCACCATTGTCGCCTGAGCAGTTCTTTATATATTATGTACTGAATTCTTTATTGCACTGGGAAATAATAGAAAGTTTCTACTCTCATTTTTATGTATTCTTTCCTACAGTACTTTCTATGAGAAAGAAGCCATGCTGATGGATCCTGTGGATGGACCAATCCTTGCATCTCTGTTAGGTATTGATAAGCCTCCCTAACCTACACATCTGTTTAGCACTGTGTGCCTCTATGACAGATGAACCCTTTACTTACCCTTTACTTTGCTTAACTAACCTTTACTGACCTTTACTGATTTATAAGAAATAGTACACTGGGTCACTGAGTCCAGTAGTGCATTAGAGTGATGCATCTACCTCAGTAGTACCTCAGATAACAATGAAGATAATGATAATCTACTGCAGAGGATACTTACAGTAGGGTAGATGTTATCTCTATCCAAAGGCAGCCGTCCTGTGGCTTAGATAATTGACAAGAGAAATAGTATACTACACTCCAAAAGGGCTTAAACTTACTGGATATGGTAAGAAGAGAATGTAGCAGAGACAAACATGCATTTTCTGAAGTAGGAAAAAACAAAACAAGAACACAACAGAATTGAATAAAAAAATTAAATAAAACAAAATGAAAAATGGAAGAAAACTGTGTGTATGTATGTAGAAAGAGAGAAGGAAACAATTAGTAGTGAATGTAAGTAATCTACAGTCAAGATCATCTTTAATCAAGAACTGACAGTAACTGTAACTGACAGGCCTGTAATCTTTAGTACGAACTTAAAATGAGAACAAACAGGGCAAGGGAAGGGATTCTAGTTGATGTACTGTACGTATTTGTAAATCAAAATCCACATTTCATGTATATTTATGTACGTTATGAGGATGGGCAAGTCAAAACAAATCAATTTTTGAGTCAATAAATATATGAGATCACCCTAAACATAGAACATCAACGCAGCACTGCCAGAAAAAAGCACAAGACATATACATACCACCTGTGAAATGAAGAGAGCTTAAAACCTAGAGAGTTTTGAGCCGGGACTTGAAAGACTCAGTAGAGGGTGCAGATCTGATGGAGAAGGGAAAGCTGTTCAACAGTCTAGGGGCCGTGTAAGCGAAAAAACAGTCACACTTAGACTTTGAGCAAGGAACACCCAGGAGCCCCATTACAGAAGACCTGGAGGTTGTATGTGCTTAAGATGTCTGATAAGTAAGTGTGGGCCAGCACATTCAGGCAAATAACAAAACCTTAAAATCAATTCTAACACATACTGGTAGCCAGTGGCAAGAGGCCAGAATAGGGCTGATGTGGTCCCTTTTACTGGAACCTGTCAGAAGCCTAGCTGCAGTATTCTGGATCAGCTGCAGGCGGGACAAGGATGACTGGCTAACACCAGTATGCAGGGAACTTTCTCCTTCCACATCTTTGAACGATAGGATGGACTTTATTTTGGAAATTATTCTATGTTGAAAGAAACTGGATTTCACTAATCATTAACTTGTTTGCAAACTTAAGGGCAGAGTCAAAAACCACACCAACATTCTTGATGGAGGCTTAACATAGGTGGACAGCTGTCCCAAGCAATTGGTAATCAATTTTATTGAGGACAACAAAGGACAACATCAGTTTTGCTCTCATTCAGCTGGAGAACATTTTGTGCCATCCAAGATTTAATGGACAGAATTTGTATTTGACAAAAGAGAGGTTCTGAAAGTTCAGCCCCCCTGCTATAGCCCCCTGCTAGCCTAGCAAATCTCTTCTGTAAAGTGTGAATCTTGAGGAAACTGGTAGCTAATGTAGCATCCCAAGCAGTCTTGCACTATGCGAGGGAGTTAAACCAAAGTATAATAGTGTCAAAAGACATTTATGATGTACCAAACCACAGATTCTTTGTTTGAAAGAAAAGAGTGTGCCCCTTACTTTTTCATGACTTCATGTGTGTTTTTGCTATTGTGATAAGGGATAATCATCCACAACAATGCTGTCGGACTATACAAGAAACTTATCATTCATTCATGTTGTTTTATCCTTATTTTACAGTTGGGCCTTGTGCTTTGGAGTACACCAAAGTTAAGACTGCAGACCATTTCTGGACAGATCCCTCTGCTGATGAGCTGGTACAGCGGCACCGGATCCACAGTGGCCACTGTCGCCAGGATTCTCCCTCCAGACGGCCTGCCCTGGTTAGACCAACTAGAAATTAATTGTTTTTGAATGTCCCAATACAAACTATTGTATGTAATAGCAGATGTGTAATAGTTTTGGTGTCATCTTGACTTGTATCAGATCCAGAAGAGGCAGTCCAGTGGTAGTATAGATGATCGGCCTCTCATGTGGGCAAGGGAGTATGTTGAGTCACTCCATCAAAACTCCAGAGCCACACTTCTGTTCGGCAAGAACAACGTCCTGGTGCAGCCGGTATGTCTTTGGTTTTCATCGTAACTTATTTTTTAACAAACTTTAATAGAATCCTATTGGTTGCTTTAAGAGAAGGAATATCAAGGGACGATGGTGTACTTTGTAGAACTTGCTAGAATATTCTGTTAACTTCACAGTGATTTTTACTCAACTACTTATCTGAATAATACTGCAATAAAAAGTGTTATGATTTGTAAGCTCTACTTTTGTCTGCAGAGAGATGACATGGAGGCCATCCCAGGCTACCTTTCTCTACATCAAACTGCAGATCTCATGACTTTGAAATGGACGCCCAATCAGCTGATGAATGGCAATGTTGGAGAGCTAGACTCCGAGAAAAGGTTAGTCTGATAGAATGTAATATAATAATATAATAAGAATAGAATAATATCTATAAATAATATATTGTTTTTACACAGTTCACTGCAATGGCTCATATTCACTCATCTCTCAGTGTTTATTGGGACTATGCTATGACTATTCGTCTGGAGGACATTGTCTATCTCCACTGTCATCAGCAAGGTGCAGTAATCTCCCTTCTTTTTGTGCTTTGTTCTTGTGTATCTGTTTCTACAGTACCACACGTTAAGCACATGGATTTTTTTTTAAACAAATGGGCTATTATGTAAATGTTTTGGTGGGCACATTTGTGTGATTCTGGAGTAACTAGAGAGCTTTAACAGTTATTTATCTTGTTGCCGTTGTGTTAATCTCCCCAGTGAATAGCGGTGGGACAGTAGTGCTGGTGAGCCAGGATGGGATCCAGAGGCCTCCTCTACATTTCCCCAAAGGAGGCCACCTGCTTCAGTTTCTCACTTGCCTGGAGACTGGCCTGCTACCTCACGGACAGCTGGACCCACCACTCTGGTCTCAGAGAGGAAAGGTCAGCATGAACACAGAAAAATAAAATACTGACATAGTATTTATTAAACTGATGCATCAAATAGAATTACAATACAGTACAATAGCTACAATAGTTTTATGCCTTCCACTGGACCAGTGATTTCTCTCCAAATTGTACTAGAAGCTATATTTACCTAGTTTTTATTTTATTTGGCAAATAATTGTTCTTGTTATTTGAAATAATGAATTAAGTAAATAATAGTAAATATAACTACCCTACCCTACCTTCCCTCTGCACTGATTGGCACCACATCACCCCCCCCCCCCACACACACACACACACACACACACACACACACACACACACACTATATAGCTATATAGTGTATATATCAGCTACACTACACCTGCATCCCCTTGATGTTGCACGTATGGCTGACACCTAATTCACCTAGTCGTGTTTTCTTTGGCATGACTATAAATTGTTTTCCTGTGTTTGCACATTTATCAATCACGCGCCTCCCCTAGCTTTCCAAGGTGTTCCTACTCAATGATAATTATTTCCTAACTTTCATGTACAAAATTAACTTGATGCATAGGACTGTCTCTCCTAACACAGGTAAATAATTAAACTGTGTATGTGTCCTGTGCACAGCTGTGCATTTCTTTTGGTGCTGGTGACTGCAGAAGTAAACAAAGTCCATGTTCACCGCAAAGTAAAAACTAATCCGACTGAAGAAATATATATTAAAAGAGGTCAGTCGGCTTACTTTTTAGTGTGAGGTAAATAATTAATTTCTGTTTTTTTAATCTGAATTGCTGCCAAGGAATTCAACATTTGCCAAGTGTATTATTCTTAGGATAGACTGAGAAAACTTTGCATTGCTGTGTCTGAACCCAGAAGACATTTAGGGTCTCACCAAGCCACTGGTCGTGATGTTGCAGTGATGGCAGCACATCATATAGGTTGCTCAAATAATCACTCGAACAGATACTTCCATATTCCAAATTTCCCAGCTAAATTTCTTCCTCTCAACACTTTCCCAGTTCATCCATTGAGGGATGCTTAGCTTAAGAAACTGCTTTGGCACACCTTGCTGCTTCCTCCTGGTGATGTATTTGTTCCAGTGCCCCTATTTCCTCCTTTCGTCGGCGTTGCTTTGTTCCATGCATGTTTGTTTATGCTAAGACCAACACCTTCATAACCCTGTTGCACTTGTCCTAGAATGCCTCTGCGTCCAAGGCACAAGTATGGTTTCTGAATTGCATCTTTAGGACTCCACTTACTTACTGTTGTGTGACTCGTGTTAGCCTTGACTCCAGTCTTACTTGTGGGCATATTAATTCTCTGCTAAATAGAGATAACTTCAGGACTTTACCATACAGTACCCTGTTGTAGGATATTTGTCATGTCATCCATATTTGCCCTCATTAGCAGGAGGTGAATCCCTGGATACTGCCTTTCCCCATGCACAGTCCACTTTGCCCTCATTTCATTATCTCCTACGGTAGCCTCAGTTGCCTGTGACAACCATGTTGCCTGTGTCTCATTTAGCTCCACTCTGGTCAATTCATGCTCTCTTCCCAGTCTGAGCTGTCCTACAGATACAGAGCCTGCTTTGTTACCAGAAAACATAAATCTTATAAACCTTCTGGTATCTGCCTAAAGAGTCTGATCTGACCCCCTACACCCCCACTGTCTGTATTCCATATGAGCAGAGAGTAGACTACACATGAAAATTGGCCTTTTGAACATAACATCATTCTCACTCAAGGCTTATCTTTTTATTGAACTGGTAATCACAAAAAAAAATCCTTTAAATGAGCCACGACACCCTGGGTTTTTGTACTTTCATGTTCTGAGAGTTAAAGAAAGGTGTGTATGTAGTCCTGATATATGAATTTAACTTAAGTCTTATATGCAAAACTGGGCATGGCGTCTCCTCATTTGAGGTCCTGGTAACAAAGTGCTTCCTACCTAACTCCAGGCAACTCTCAAATCACCTCCATCCTCCTTTGCACTAATTAGTGGCATCTCTGCACTTTGTAACATTTATTTTGATAAGTGCTATATAAATAAAGTATTAATTAATCTCAGCATTAGGGGAGAGTGGGGTATGGCCCCACCAGATGGCGCTGTGGTACAGAAGAATCTAAAGCTTGATCACAACACCATTTAGGCCTATATATTTGATTAAAATGCCTATGGAAGGGATAGGTTTGTCCTAATATTCTAAATTTATGCATTTATTAACACAAAGATAATGTACCTTTATTTTTATTCTCTTATATATACACAAGCCAGTCTGTGTCTGTGTGCTATATCAGTTGGGCCTGTGTAGTGCTGGTCCCACTGCAGACAGGGAAAACCCCAGTGCACATGCTCCACACAGCTTCTAGTCCAAAAAACAGCATGAATCATGTGGATTATTTGACCACTATTACTACATTACATTACATTACATCGGTGAGTAACAATAACACATGAAATGTACAAACAATATAATGCATTTTTTGTATTTACTTTAATAATGAATTCAAATTGTATGAAAGGTATTACGAAAAAAAGACTTCCATCGCACTGTAAACTTTATGAAAGGTGTAAGTTTTCACCACTTAACCTCAAGAATCACCTTGTTTTCGAAGACAATGACAACTGCCCAAACTTTAATCATAACGTGAACACACGGTATAACTCAGGAAACACTTGGACTCATGTTTTTCAATCTATCACATTAGAGCTCCAATCACTACAGAAATGCACAGGAAACATTAAACATCGCTCAGCAAAACGTATTGCAAATCAGGCACTAGAACTCTTTCTGTCATGATTTAATTTAGTACTTTACATCTGTATTGCATGTGTAAACAGACACTCCACACTCCAAATTCTGCTTTGGTGTATTTTATTTTAGTACAAGGCAATGGCAACACCAGGCACAGGGAAACTTTGTTTTTTCACAGATGGTCAAGGTGGACTAAGGCCTAGGCAAATATAGAATACTAAATTCACTTTCAATTTGTACTTACATTGTGTTTTTATACTAAGAAATACATTAACTATAGTTTCATTTAAGTATTTACCCAATATTTTCATGTAAAGTAAATTGTCACTGTAATTTTTGTTTTTTGAGGGTAACAAATAACGCTGCTGGGCACAAGGCCTTATAAAATCTTGATTTTCTCAGCTAATTGAGGTGTTACTGCCCCCTTAATGCATTCTATGGGGAAAATGAAGGACATTTACAAGGAAAGTAGGAAGATATTGCTGTGAAATACAGTCTCACTTCAGCCTTTGCCTGCCGGATTGTTGCAATAAAAGGATATTTATCTCACAGCTCATCTGTAGTAATGATATCAAGCTAAGATGTATAAAGCATTACCTGTCCATTCACAGGGAAAGGTTTTCCCCAAACTGCGGAAAAGGAGTCCACAGGGCTCATGTGACTCCGTATCAGATAAGGAGGATGATGAAGCCACAGATTACGTGTTTCGGATCCTCTTTCCTGGCACTCAGATGGAGTTTGGTATGTCTCTTTAATCTCCCTGTTCTGCCTCTCTGTCCCAATCTAGTAAAGCATCATCTGTGATGGTATCATAAAAATATTACACTCTGTATTATTTACACATTAGAGATGATCAGTTATGATAAATCTGTTTTGAGGTAGAGGTATTATCCGTTTTGTGTTAAGATATTGAATGTACTTCTAATTAATTTTTCTCTGTTGAATTGTCATATTCCCCATCTTTTTCCTGCCTATCTAGTCCCTTTGTGTCATGTTATAGCCCTGTCGACAATAAGGAGACTTTGCATGGACATAACTTGTCTACCACATCTCCATCCTCTGACTTGGTTTGTTGTTCTCCATGTTTTTTAATTTGTACATTTGCTTATTATTTTCACACAGACACACGTTCAGCCTCTACTGTGTTGGAATGTCATCGTGTTTTTACTTATGTTGATGAAGATGTTGATGATAATGATGGTGATAACAGCAACAGTAATGAAGGATAACAAGCGTTGTTATGGCGTGCAGTTGCTCCAGAGCTGATGGACCAGGGAGTGAACATGTGGCAACCCATCCCCAGAAAGTCTTCTTGTTCTTCCTGCTCACAGAATGGCTCATCTGATGGCTCTTTGCCTAATGGCTGTAATCAAGACAGGCAAGTAATCCCTCGGGTCAGGCCCAAATCTATGTTTTTAAAGAGCTGTCATATGTTTGTTAAGCAAAACCTGCTTCCTCTGTTCTTAATCTGATTATCTGCACTGTTTTGTGACTTTCAATTCATGTACAACTTTTAGATTATGGCTCGGGTTTTTAAATGAGCATTGAATCATAATTAACTGGTAATCATATTGTTATCAAATAATAATAATTTATTAATCAAATGCTGATATTTTGCCAGTAGTATGTACTCTTCAGCTAATGTAGGACAAACCTAGCGAACACTTTGGACCACTGTGGACCTCTGCTCCATATGGATTCCAGTGAGTGAGAAGTTAAAAACTGAACTAAAAAAAGATAATGTTTGTGACTCTCCACTCAGGGGAATCCATACTGAGCAGAGGTACAACTCCACTCTTCAAGGACCAAATGCTCACTGTATTACCTGGAGATTGTGCTCAGTTATTACTGAGATGATAGCAATGTTTGATTCACAAATTATTATTATTTTATAATAATATGGCTAATAGTTAATTATGATTGATGACTCATTAAAAATTGAGCCATAATCTAAAAGTTGCACATGAATTGACACAAAACACAAACACAAACAGCGTATATAATCAGCGTATATAATCAGATTAACAAACATGCTTAACAAACATGTGACAGCTCTTTTATGTTTTATGGAAAAGTGGTGTTCCAATTATTTTGGCCAGTGAGTGTATATTTAAATTATTTCAGTTGACTAAGTTTGGCATTTGTTTACTCTATCAGGGCTCCCCTGAAGCTCCTTTGCGACACCATGAAGTACCAGATAATTTCCCGTGCTTTCTATGGATGTGAGTACAAATAACTGTGATTCAGCTTTGATTAATTTGGGAATCATTTTTATTCAAGTTGAAGGTTCTTTTGTGAAACCAATTCTCCTAGATCAATCATTCAATAAAATAATGCAACAGTGAATAAGAAAACTCTTTTCTTTCCTCTCTAGGGCTAGCATACTGCCGCCATCTGTCCACAGTCCGCACCCACCTTTCTGCTCTGGTCAACCCCACTATAGTTGACCCTGATGTGCCCCATGATGCCCGGGGAGGACTCTCTGTGGAGGTCTGGGGCAGTTTCCTCCAGGACTGCTCTGTAAGATCCACACCTGAACAGCAAGCCTAAACTGTAGTTCACACTTTGACAGAGGATAACTTGTTCATTCAACACATAGGTTTTTGGATTTAATTCATTAAAAGAACAAAAAGAAAAGAGCACAAAATAAGCTAGAAATGTATAATAACCTGGGGCTATTACTGTTGAATGTTTTAACCAGTTAGGATGTGATTTCAGTGTGAGTTGATGAACTAATATTTCCCTTGTTCAGGCCTATGAGGAACATGAGATTCAGAGGCTTGTGTATTTTGGTGGTGTGGCGCCTACACTACGCAAAGAGGTCTGGCCCTTCCTTTTGGGACACTACCACTTCACCATGACTGAGAAATGCAGGCTGGAGGTAGATTCTATATGCTGTCAGATCGCTAAAGTATAACTGTCATTGTGTGTACCTAACAAGATGGACACACACACACCATGAGCATGTTACAATCTTAGTGTACACATGGTTTCTGTTTTTAGATTGATGAGCAGATGCGGACCACTTATGAACAGACTATGAGAGAGTGGCAGGGTTGTGAGGCCATTGTCCGTCAGAGGGAAAGAGAGAAACATGCTGAGGCCCTTGCCAGATGTTCCTCAGGGGCCAGTGTGGAAAGAGGACCAGTGCAGCGAGACTCCACCATCAGTACTGATGCAAGTTTCCCCTTTTAGCTGATGATGGCAAAACATGAGAATATGCTACATCATCACGCTACATACATTTACATCATTACAACAGCAAAAGGACATCAGAGAACCATTCATATTCTGAGGACACCTCAAAGCAATATGTCTCATTACAACTGTTTTTTTGTCTCTTGTTTGTTGTTTGGCTTTTCCCTACTCCAGTCATCTCTAAGTAGCAGCTCAGAGCATCAGAACGCCCAATCGCAAAGTGACTCCAGCAGTAGCACACAGGTAGATTCTCATTACTTCCTGAGTATCACAGCAACAATGATCTTGAGTGGCTTTATGTATTGCATGTTCATCACTTTCCTTTGGTTCTCAGGTATTTGGATCAACTGAGGCAGTGGATCAGATTGAGTCTGAGCCTAGGCCTGAGAAAGGTGAAGCGCTGCCCAGTAGCCCAGTTAAGGACATCCCGAATGGTACCCTAGACCCTCCACAGCTTCCCTCCTGCAACCTCTCTTCCCCAGGTCTGTCAGATCAGCGTCCAGGTTCAGACAATAGTCCTCTTGTTGATTCAGTTGTTGGATCTACAGTCTCTCAGATGTCAGCAGAATCAGCAGGGCTGCCAGGAGAAGGCTTCAGTGAGGAGAATAAGGCTGGATCACAGCCAATGAGGAGTCAGCGCACTGTCTGTGAATCAGGAGGGGAGGATGTAATGCACCCAGTATCCAAGGACAAGGTTCCAATGACAGAGGAGTCCAAGGTGTCAGAAACTGAAGTGGTTGAGGGCTCTGAGTTTTCAGGAACCAGAGAGACACGGGAGACATCTGAAGTTGAAGATGCTGACAGAGAAGCCATGCAATCTTTGAGAAAACCTGAATTGGAAGAAAAAGACGTTACTACACATGAGCTATCTAAAGTTTTAATTGCAGTAGACACAAATGTCCCTGTGAGAACAGCACCAGAGAACACTAATGTTCTACGGCTAGAAACGGAGGTTTATAATGAATATTTCCAAGCCCCCCCTCTCGGCCAGACCTTAATTATTCATGCACACAAGAGCAAAGATCTGGAATTGGAGCCATTATGTTTGCCTACAGCAGACAAACACAAATATCCACCAATTGAGAAAAAGCCTGAGACTTCTGAGAAAGTTGAGACAAATTCTGACAAAATCACCTTGCAAATTAACAAGGCCTGTGCTACTGAGCCAGAGAGAAAGGACGCTGGAGCAAAAGTTTCTGAAGTGGCTGAAACCAGAAAAGACAAAGCTGCAGAAATTCCATATGAGAAACCTGGTTCAAATTCACCTGTCAGACAAGTACTGAATGCTCTCCAATCAGCGTCAAGGGGAAGCATTTCCTTATCATCCCACTCTAAGCAGTCTCCAGACACAGCAGACTCAGATGACTCTCAATCTGCCTTGGAAATGGAGGACATTCCCACAGGGATAACATGTTTGACCACTGAGGATTTTAGGGCTAGGCCACTGGCAGGTCTTGCTGCACCTTCAATCTCATTGGCCTTGAGAGAGAGGGTTGGACCAGAGGACCTTGTCCTAGATCACCACCTGGACACAGCCTGTAACACCAGCCCTGAGGGAACAGACCTGGGCCTTTCTGAAGAGGAGCCAGAGATGGAGAGTGTGCTGCCTAGACCAGAGTCTGTAGAGGTGGGAGGAGACGCCAACCATGGTGAATCCTCAGAAGAACAAACCTATTCTGTAAGCATAACAACGAAAGACCCTAAACATACTTTGTTTTCCTATCATATACATGCACTAATAGAATTTGCTGTTTGTTTTTGTAGCAAGAACAATTGGACATGTACTTGATCAATTTACATCGCATTGATAAGGATGTCAGACGGTGTGACAGAACATATTGGTACTTCAGTCCTGCTAACCTGGAGAAGCTCCGTAACATCATGTGCAGGTAAATAGGTTTGACATGTGTCACAAAGGTACAGTAACTGAGTTCAGTTTAACTCAAGGAGGCAGTTATTGTTGAAATAAATGTGCCACTCTGCCAAATGTTTCTTCGGTTTATTTCAACCCAAAAATGTTTTAAGAAAACGGCACAGTGGCAAATATGTGGTTTTCTTTGTAGTTATGTGTGGCAACATCTGGAAACTGGTTATGTCCAAGGCATGTGTGATCTGCTGGCTCCCCTTCTGGTTATTCTGGACGATGGTCAGTGAATGGCTTTTAAATGAAAATTGTATCAATATGAACTTTTTCTTTCTTGCCTAAATGCACATGAATAGCTTGATGAGTAATTCTGTATTATCTGTATGTTTGCTTCCCAGAGGTCATGGCGTTTAGCTGTTTCACTGAGCTGATGAAGAGGATGAACCAGAATTTTCCTCATGGCGGTGCCATGGACTCTCACTTTGCCAATATGCGCTCCCTTATCCAGGTGTGATGGACACAGACATACACCTTAGTGCATGCAAACACACACATGCTCACACACACTCTCTGTCTCTCTCTCTCTCACACACACAAATTATGTCATATTTTGCACTCTCCTTCACTATGTGGTACAGACACAAACATACGCACACGTGGGCTGCAGTGTAATGATGACATCACTTTGTACTTTTCTTGTACTCACTAGATCCTGGATTCTGAGCTGTTTGAACTGATGCAGCAGAATGGAGACTACACCCATTTCTACTTCTGTTATCGGTGGTTTCTATTGGACTTCAAAAGAGGTGATGGGATATGCAGGCATCACAATATTTGTTTTATGATTATCACTACCCATATCCAGTTAACCCACAAATTGCTTGAATGCCCTTTTAATAATGACTCTGCCTATTTTGCTGTTTTCCAAACAGAGATGGTGTATGACGATGTGTTTTCCGTGTGGGAAACCATTTGGGCAGCCAAGTATACCTCCTCTGATCACTTTGTGCTCTTCATTGCTCTGGCGCTTGTCGAGATGTATAGAGACATCATCCTCGAGAATAATATGGACTTTACTGACATCATCAAGTTCTTCAATGGTAAGGCTATGAAGGCCAATGTTGCAATATGGTGGAAATGCTGTGCAATAACAATTGGTAATTGCCAGAGCTTATTAATAATTACATTAAACAAATACAACATTTTAATAATCAATTGAAGTCAATGAAGATAATCCTTGTGTGGTGATAAGGTAGGACCACTGCAAAATAGCTTAAAAAATTGCATCCAGTTTTCCTCTTGGGGAGTTTTATTTATTCAGTATCGAGGATACAATAAACTAAAAAAATTCAGAGGTTTACATTTTCTCCTCCAAATTACATATTGATCTCATTTGTGCTAAAAAATTAAAATTATTATAGCATAATCCATTTACAAAGCAATTTACCTCTTTTTTTTGCTTTTGAAATTCTCTTCTCAGAAATGGCAGAGCGACACAACGTCCCACAGGTCCTGATGATGGCTCGAGACTTGGTCCACAAAGTGCAGACACTCATAGAAAACAAGTGATCCAACATGCTGCTGTTTTATTGCCATTGATTCTATGTGCTAAATTGTCAAAAAAAAAAGTAGTGACACAGCCACATAATATCCACGTATTCTAGGGGAAAGAACCCATTGTTAATGAAATACAGTAATTGGTTAAGTACTGATGAGGGGACTGGCCATTAAAACTACAACTGATTATTCAAAAATAGTTGTTTAACAACTTGTTTCTAATTGCTCCTTCCTATTTCCAGGTAATACAATTATTGCCAGAAAATGTATTTACCGGTATAAGTATTATTGTTAGTGAATGTATCCTTGTTAAAACTGCTTCAGGATGTTATTTATTTTGCCTTAAATTTTGCTATTTTTTCAGGGATACAACAACCAAATTATTAATTGTATTGTTGTTCTACTAGGCTAATTTTGTTAGAATTAAGATTAATATTGTAAGAAGTATCATGTTTATGCATACATCTTGTGATACACTTGGACATATTGTCAGTAATATTATTTGGGCTTACTGGATGTTTTGAGTCTTTAAAAATCAGAGGCACTAACCCGGCGACCAAGAAGTTCAGTCCCTGCTTGTGTCCAAGTAGCATCTGTATTCCATGGATTGCTCCTCTATAGCTATTGTGAGGACCCCTCTGCAGCCTCTCTGGAGGTTTGATGTTTTTCTCCTCTTGTGCTTGCCTATGATGCACAAGTGATTGTAGGCCATGCAGAGAGACTACCTATGAACACAGTGCAGTACACCCTTTCCTCTGGTAATCCACCAAGTTCTCATATTTTGTGCTCCTCCTTTCGTTGGCCTCTTCCATCCAATCCTTCTGCGGAACCGTGTGCTCAAACATGACCACATTTCTCAATTTTTCAGATAGCGGCACAATTTTTGGCCTAGGTGTGGACAAGCAAGGATTTCTGAGAATTGGAGCTTTCACCCTAGGTCAGTTCTCTGCTAGTCCTGTGCTGTTCCAACTGACACTTTTGACTCAGGCTGTGGTTTCTCGTCTTTGACAAGCACAATGCATTGCTGGTTGGAGACGATGTCCACTGCAGCCTGCAGCAACTGGTTGTGGTGCCAATAATAGGGTCTCTCTCCATGAGATCTTGTGGTCTTTGCCTGCATCCCATAACGCAACTCCACAACCCCAGCTCACACTTCCTCATGGACCAGTTGGCTCAGTCCTTGCCTTGGGTCCCGTCATAGTGAGTTATGTGAAAGCTACCAAGTCTAGCTCATCACATTGTCACTTGCCCAAGCTGATGCTAAGATGCCATGATACAGCTGTGACTCAGCCTGCTTAACTGCATCATTTGCCCTCTATTTGCTCCCAGTCCTTGCTCCTATGCACACCAGTGAGACTTCAGGGTCAGTGGATTCCCTGCGCTGACAGTATTGCATGACATTATAAACTCCAGCAGCAGTTGATGCAGAAATTCAGCTTCTACTTCTGCATTTAAACAAGACTAGGTAGACCTAGTGCAAGCCGGGCCTCCTCTTGGCCTTCACACCCTAGTATAATACGTATTCTGTACTGCCTGTGACCTGCTCTATAATTTTCAGCCACATTGACACGTGGAGACATTTTGAGTTTAATACAATGTTGGACAGAGGATTGGATTTATGCCCCTTTATGTCTTGACTGTTACCAAACTTTTTTTTTGAGAAAAAGGGCCTCAAAGTTTGCAGTCTATTTTGAGACATTCATTCAAATATATTAGAGATATCATTCAAACATAACATAACATACTAACATTGAATTTCCAGTCTTGAGTGCCCATACACACACAGACATGCACACACACACATTCACACATTCACTGGCACCGGAGTTAGAAAGTAGACTATAGCCTGAAATGAAGTCAGTCCACTGAGCCTCAGTCGCGGCGAGATGGAGTTTAATATTTGAGATATTTCTGCCGGGAATTAATTTCTATGTTGTTCAATAGTAATAATTTCAGTCTGTAATAGTCTGTCACTGATTTCAATTCAATTTCTCTCGATTCGGTTTCTCTCGCTCTCTCGCTCTCTCAGGTTGCGATGCCTGACAACTACAGAAGAAACATTATCTTTGATTGGACAATAAAGTGAACGATGACACACCTGTTACTATGCAGATGTCCATTCAGGATTTGAAGTAGCGTGACTCGCCGCCTCTGGAAACTCCCGAAACTCGTGTACAAACTTTTAAACTAGCCGTTGTCGATGTAAAATGAAGACAGATTCATTCATGGCTGATTTCTCGCCTCAAATGTTTTCAGAAACACATTTTGGTGAACCATTTTCGTAATATAAGAGAAAGTTTCCAAATGAGCCGCCATGTTTTTCCAGTTTGAAATCCGGGGGCAGAAACACACCATGACAGTGCAAACAACGCCACTTCTCGCGCAACTTTCAACAATGAGTAGTTAGTTAGTTAGTTAGTTAGTCAGTCAGTCAGTCAGTCAGTCAGTCTGCTACTTTCACTCTTCTAGGCTGGTCCCAGAGGCCCGGCAAAAACACAATGCTGCTCAAGCTGTGTGGTAGGCCCAGCCACCTGCTAGTGGCAGATCTTCCTCTCGAAGCACGACAGTGGGACTTCATAGACCAGTAGTTTGTAAATCTAGACTTCAAACTTGTTTGGCAGCTCTGATCTGTCCACTTCCACCAGCCAAGACTCTAGCTCCTGAATACTAAACAGGATAGATACGGCATAATGTCCTTCAGGGTGCAGTTAAAGGTCTTTAGGAGAGTCATGACATAGTTTCTCTGTGATGGATGGAATGAGAGTACCTCCTAGAAGAAGCAACCTTGATTTTGCTGGGTTGAAGCATATCTGTGTCCAGGTAATGTGCCTCTCAAGGTCTAGGAGGGTCCATCTCTAATGTACCACTGATGTAGATGTTAATGGTAGGTTAACCGTAAAGGCTCTGGTAGGACTGTCAGATGTCAGACTTGTAAAGTCTGAAGTCTGACCATAATGCTAATCTAACACTGTGTATAGGCTGGTTAGTCTGAGAGACAGCATGATCAGGTTTCCCTTGTTTCCCGTGTACCCCTCATTAGATGATGTGATCATTGCTGCGTGCTGTGTGCAATGTATCCAGGGTCATTTTGGATTCCACCCTTCTGCACTGAAGTCAATTTAAGACTTCTACAGGTAGTTCCAGAGGTACCCGTCAAGCGTTGGGCAACAATACTGTCAAATATTCCTTCAGTACTGAGCACAGAAATGCTTCTTGAGAAGTCCTTGGGAATACTGCCACCCTCCATTAACATCCATCAATGGGACTCCTTGCTGTTGAACTCAGTAGTGGGTGTTGATGGTTCCTCTCAAGACAGTACAGTGCCCCGGGTCCTGCTCCCTTGCTGCATTGCTGTAGCTCTTATGGAGGGATGGTTGATTTTGAGCTGTTGGTGAGCTCTGATGTACTTGGGCACATCAATGTAATCTAGAGTCACTGGGTGTTTTGGATCATTCAACCTCAGTCATCCATACCCAGGTAAGACAGCTGGGGTTGATATGTCCCTCTGTGCAGCCTCTGTAGTGGTTTTGACTGCTTGCCTCTTGTTCATATCGTTGATGTCCAGGTGATTGTATGCCCTGCAGACTGGCCTGCAAACCCTCTGCATTTTATTTATCATTTAGTTAACCAGGGAGTCTCACTGAGATTAAAAATCCATTTTACAAGAGAGACCTGGCATCCCACCCTGATAGGAACACACTGTCTATACTTGTCCACGTCCTTGGCTTCCTTCATCTAATTGTTTGAATGAGCAATGAACTCAAGCAACAGCTGAGGATGTGCTCCAGTATACCTCTCTTGAGGCACTTGGTGCTCCAGCAGAAGAGCATCAATGGGCTGTAGAGGATCTCTTGAACTTGATATGCTGAGTCTTGGCCTGCAAGAGTTCAGATTAATTTGTCAGATTAATTGTTCATTGTTGACTCCAATTTCGTCAACGTTTCTTGCTGCCACATCCCCATCATCCAACAGCGTGTAATTCCTCCACCTGTATTTGGACATCCAACTAGATCAATTGGTACAGTCTTTGCCTTCAGCCCTGTACTAACGAGATGTTGCAATACAGCCAAGTCCTGCCCCCCTGGATGCCATTGGCTCCACCAAGACACTGCAACACGGCTGTAACTCAGCCTGCTCAACTGAATAACCTCCAGGTCCTCACAGAGCTTGCTTGTATGCCAGCCAGAGAAACGTCAAACTGAAT
Organism: Centroberyx gerrardi; assembly: GCF_048128805.1. Classification (NCBI taxonomy): domain Eukaryota; kingdom Metazoa; phylum Chordata; class Actinopteri; order Beryciformes; family Berycidae; genus Centroberyx; species Centroberyx gerrardi. Next base: position 16,023,798 of record NC_135998.1, on the reverse strand, counting down.
TGAAACTGACTATTAAGTCTGAAATGCAGACTATGCGTTGTGGACACGAATTATGTGAAGATTGCGTTCCTACACCACAAATTGGATTATGCGACAATCGCACAAATTGGAGACAGCATTTCCCCTGTTCATCACTTGAAAAGGTTAGCTAATGGTTAACTTTAGGCAAGTAAAACAACTTTGGTTAAGGTTATTGTTAAGGTTGCACAACTAAACCAACCAAATTTAAGGTTAGGGTTAAGGTTAGAGTTACACTCTTAGAAAGGATGTGTAATTTTTAACATATCTGTGTGTCTTCTTTGGGACTACACACACTTGTGTTACTTTTAAGAGTGTAGGTTTAGGCAACAAAAACAATTTGGTTAAGGTTAGGGAAAGGCTTTGGTCATCGTTAAATAAGAAAAACTTCACTCAAAGTAGAAATCTTCTTGCTATGAGTTGGGAATCGAACCTGCCGTGTCAGAGTTGAAGGGAAATGTTTATGCCACCACCCTGACCTCCACACCCTCACTTTCCACTGCGCTATTGCAATGTCAGACTACTACCTGTTTCTAATTATGCCTCTATCACATAATCCTTTGATGGTTTGAAATTTTTTTGTGCACAGAGCACATATTTGCATTTTAAGACATGCTCATTCCATAAAATTTCAGGAGATCAGGATGCACCAGACCTCCTTAAGTATTCCTCTTACATGGGTACAGTACTATATACTACAATGCTGCTCAGGCTTTGTCATAGTTTCAGCCACTTACAGAATCTGATCTTCTTCTCAAAGTCCTCAACAATAGACAGCAGGGTTCCATAGACTAGGAAGGGCCACTAGATCCATTAGATCCATCACAGTTTTCATTCTTTAGATGGGACCATTCACAGTTGCAAAATAGCCAGCATACATCCATTAAGTTTGGTTCACTGTGGCTTAAATTCCAGTGTTTTGATATCAGTGCTAACATGTGTCTCCATATTACCTTCTGATACATGTCTGTGTATTGCTGTTTGTGATGTGTTTGCTGTCAAGAGATTTACTGTGTACACAGTGTTAAAAAGGAACAAATTCATTGTACAAATAAACTACGCTAGTACATATTTATGAAATGCAATACATAGTCTGTAAATGGGCCTTATCTGATTATAACAGACAGAAATAGACAGATGAAAATGAGCCAATGGAAATAAATATATTTTTTATTTTTTTCAGTGTCTTCTGAAATTGTCAACTGGTATAATTAATTTACTGTGTATTAAACAATATATTTTGCAGTCCATGTGCCTTGTGCATCTTTTCAGAGATTTTCAAACTTTATACTTTCCTAAATTATTGGCCAAAATGGTGAAGAAGGAATTCAGAATTATTCACTTTAATAAGTTCTTTGTAATAATTTGTAGCTTGATACTAAAGCTTTATCTCGCCAGACCGCCCGCCAGGCTGCTAATACGCAAATCATAGAAAGTCAGAGGAAGAAAATCTGGTTTGACAAGTCTTACATTGAGATGAATAGTGTAGGAGGGAAAGTGTTCTCTGGTGTTAACGTGATCAATGCTTAGATCGTTCAAGAAATAACCTGTCGGCATTATGTTCAGTTAAATCACAGAGCCTGAACAGAAAGAACATCAGCATCAGCCGCAACGTCGTGCAAATGATTTGCAGTAAATCCCATTTGTGTAATCGCACTGAATCAAGTCGCGTCAAAATTACTGCGGTCAAACTAGCTGTCACTCGCAACTCCGTGGTCAAACCAGCCGTCCCTAAATTTGGAGTGCACGCGTATTCTCACCTTTATGGCAAATGCATTGAAACGGCCCAGAGCGAGCTGACAGGGAGAGTTAGCGACTTTATTCTGTCAGATTTCTCACTTGCCAAAGACAAGTGTTGCAGTATGAAACTCTTACCTGAAGTGAGGCTATGACATCTTTATTCTACCCGAGCACACCAAATACAATTTATTTTATACAATTTTTTTATTCTTTGATTTTGGGTTGCAAGAAAAAATAATCCTGACAATGACTGATTTGAGTTCAGGACAACCCTGCCTGCATACTAACTCAAAATCAAGCATTTTTACTGTATCATTTTAGAGAATTTCAAAGTTAAAGTCCCACATTTGTACCTTCAAATGGCTTCCTTTCTAAAACTTGGGGTGCTGTAAAAACACATTGCTCCTAAGTTCTGACAAAGACTGATATATTTGAGATCAGGACAACTCTGACTACACACCAACTCAAAATCAAGCATTTTTACTGTATCAATTTAGAGAATTTCAAAGTTAAAGACGAGATGAAATGAAAAATGCCTTTTTAACCCTTTTAGATCACATCCCCGGTCATACTGTGCACCTATTTAACAATATATGCCAAAAAAAATACCAAAAATCAATTTCATTGTATTCTTATATCAAAATTCAATCATGTTTTCTTCCTGTAAAACAAAATATGCCGTGTGCTTACGTAAGCATGCCCGTAACTAATTTCAACCAATAATATCATGACATCCACCCATCAATCAATCTTCAACTTTTAGCACACAGAGCTAAGAGGCTAAGATTCATTAGTTAGCTAGCTAGCAACAGCACGGTACTTCGGTGTGTCTTCGGGTGTTATGACACACCCACTTTTCAACGTTCAAATCAAATTCCTCCCAACGTTATGTCCCGCCTGTCTTTCCTGTTTCACTCGGAAATACGTCACGATACGGAAGTTAGATACTCTCGAAATGCCGTTTCATCTCAACTTTTGTCTCACATTTGTACATTGAAATGACTTTATGTCTGTGCTGTGAACACACATTGCTCCATAATTTCTGACAATGACTGATATATTTGTGTTCAGGATAACCCTGACTATACACTAACCCAAAATCAAGCATTTTCACTGTATCATTTTAGAGAATTTACAAATTAAAAGTCCCACATTTGTACCTTGAAATGGCTTCCTTTCTGAAACTGAGGTGCTGTAAAACCAAATTGCTCCATAAGTTCTGACAGTGGCTGATATATTTGTGTTCAGGATAACCCTGACTACACACTAACCCAAAATCAAGCATTTTTACTGTATCATTTTAGAGAATTTCAAAGTTAAAGTCACACATTTGTACATTGAAATGGCTTCCTTTCTGAAACTGGAGGTGCTGTAAAAACACATTGCTCCATTAGTTCTGACAATGACTGATATATTTGAGTTCAGGATAACCCTGACTATACACTAACCCAAAATCAAGCATTTTTACTGTATCATTTTAGAGAATTTCAAAGTCTCACATTTTTACATTGAAATGACTTAATGTCTGAAACTTGGGGTGCTGTAAAAGCACATTGCTCCATAAGTTCTGACAATGACTGATATGGTTGTATTCAGGACAACTCTGACTACACACTTACCCAAAATCAAGCATTTTTACTGTATCATTTTAGAGAATTTCAAAGTTAAAGTCCCACATTTGTACGTTGAAATGGCTTTAAGTCTGAAACTTGGGGTGCTTTAAAAACACATTGCTCCATTTGTTAAGGCTAGCAATCTAAACGTGTTTTTCCCCGCAGGTGGTCCAGCTCTCTCTGTGTCTGATGGCTTTGATACACTTTACTTTTTTTTATATTAAGACAGACAATGGCAGACAGTAGCATTTCACAGTTTGATCTAATGGTTAGGGTTAGAGTAAAAATGCTTGATTTGGAGTATGTATTCTTTTTATTATTATTTTTTGTTTTGGTTATTTATTTATTTATTTATTTTGGTTTTCTTTTGCTTTCCTGAACTCAAATATATCAGTCATTGTCAGAACTTATGGAGCAATGTGTTTTTACACCACCTCAAGTTTCAGAAAGGAAGCCATTTCAATGTACAAATGTGGGACTTTAACTTTGAAATTCTCTAAAATGATAAAAATGCTTGATTTTGGGTTAGTGTGTAGTCAGGGTTATCCTGAACACAAATATATCAGCCACTGTCAGAACTTATGGCGCAATTTGGTTTTACAGCACCTCAGTTTCAGAAAGGAAGCCATTTCAATGTACAAATGTGGGACTTTTAATTTGTAAATTCTCTAAAATGATACAGTGAAAATGCTTGATTTTGGGTTAGTGTATAGTCAGGGTTATCCTGAACACAAATATATCAGTCATTGTCAGAAATTATGGAGCAATGTGTGTTCACAGCACCCCAAGTTTCAGACATAAAGTCATTTCAACATACAAATGTGAGACTTTAACTTTGAAATTCTCTAAATTGATACAGTAAAAATGCTTGATTTTGAGTTGGTGTGTAGTCAGAGTTGTCCTGATCTCAAATATATCAGTCTTTGTCAGAACTTAGGAGCAATGTGTTTTTACAGCACCCCAAGTTTTAGAAAGGAAGCCATTTGAAGGTACAAATGTGGGACTTTAACTTTGAAATTCTCTAAAATGATACAGTAAAAATGCTTGATTTTGAGTTAGTATGCAGGCAGGGTTGTCCTGAACTCAAATCAGTCATTGTCAGGATTATTTTTTCTTGCAACCCAAAATCAAAGAATAAAGTAATGCCCCTCACAATTTAGTGGGATGTTTTAATTTACAAGGGACACTGATAACATGCTTTATGCTTCCTGTGAATATAATCCAATTAATCTAATTTCCATATATGTTTTTTGTATATACCCTGTGTTAACACCTTATTTTGAAAACCGAACGTAGTCACATGTGTATCCTTGCGCCAAGTGCGACGCAATTTGATAAATTGTATTTGGTGTGCTCGGGTAGAATAAACATGTCATAGCCTCACTTCAGGTAAGAGTTTCATACTGCAACACTTGTCTTTGGCAAGTGAGAAACCTGACAGAATAAAGTCGCTAACTCTCCCTGTCAGCTCGCTCTGGGCCGTTTCAATGCATTTGCCATAAAGGTGAGAATACGCGTGCACTCCAAATTTAGGGGCGGCTAGCTTGACCGCGGTGTCAAAATTGTGCTCAGTGACCTGGTCACGGCTCCATGATATGAATGGGTTGCAATTGGGCACTTGTTGTAGACGTACAACAGAAACCCAAAATCCGCACTTATTGTTTTCCTTCTTGTTCCTAAACCATTAACTTCTTTTCTGAAATAGGTGATAGGTTTAGGTGGGTGCATCGCACCCAGAGAAACTGTAATATTTACGGCAATAGTTAGACAGTCGCGCATGCGTACCCGCCAACCCAGAACTCGAGCTAGACTGTCGCCATTTGCTATATCAGCGCATGGTTTTGCGCCGTGCCAGGGGCAGTCCCTCATTTCATTTACTGCCGGTGACCTATATCGTGAACAGCACGCTCGGCTTACCACACATGTATCCTTTTGCTCGCTCCGTCACATCTTCCAACGACCAGCGAGGATGTTTAGTTAGTCCTGGTACCCAGTTCATCCATTTGGGGTGCACCTCTCCCTCATCATTTCCTGAGCGCTTGAACCACTTCAGTTTAATAACCACGACCATCTGGCACCCGAGATGCCAGTCAGTGTTTCAGGGCCAGAACTGAAACACTGACTGTAAAAAAACTAAGGGAAGACTTAATCCTCATCATCTAAACTTATGTGGGACTTTCACATAACAACTTGTTACTGCAGTTGTTTTATAGAAGGCTATCAATAAATATCGACATCCTCAATGAGTGTAACCTATGTAGCTGAACAGATATGCCAGGAAGCAGGTGAACCGATACTAATAGATTTCTCTAGAAGTCCACCCTTGTGATTCTCTGAAAGGGCCATGAAACCTACGCAGAATCCATTTTGTCTAAGCTGTGACCCTTGCTGCTACTGTGAAAGAACTGCATTTGACTTACAAAACAGCAAGGATGATGCGCATCAGTGAAGACAGGACTACATCTGTAACTTTGACTAACTTGTCTCAAGGTGTACAGACACCCTTGGATAACACTTGTAAATGTTTTCACTACTTTTTTTGGCACTGGAAATTAACCTCATCAACTTGTGTTTAACATTACAGAAAGAGGTCATGTCTTGCAAATGACTAAATAAGTGGAGGTGGCTAGGCTAGAGGCATTGCAGCTGAGGTGAGAAAGCCAAACTAGGTAGGATGAGATTCATCCATTTGGAGTAAGGTGGCAATGAGTATTGAGTTACAATTGTGTATTATATGAGGCATTAGGGGTGGGGGGTATCCCCAGAAATGTCCCAGCCTGGCACACTGATTGTTAGGTCCAAATCCATACTATTCATAGTACTCTGTTCAATCAGCACACGGCCATCTTGGTAGGAAAATAGCAGGTGATTACAATCAAATGACAGCCACAACCAATGAGCTGTGTGTATTGTAAAGCGCCATATTGGTAGGAAATGCATGTGACATCATGGGAATACTATGAATTAGTTAAGTGTCTGCTCAGACCGTTCTCACTACTACTACTACAACCACCATTTGGAAATTAAACAGCCACCCTATGAATTTTCTTTTCTTTTCTTCTAGAGGAACAGGTTGCAGCAGTTGTGAAATAGTCAGGCTTCAATGAAGACAAACAGGTCTGACATATTTACCAAAGCTCCAACTACTGCAACCACAAGGAAACAAGTTTTAAGACACAAGAATGAAAAACTAAAGCAAAAGTTTACATTTTTATTTAAAGAAAAAACAAAAACAAAATAATATTAAGATGCATACAAATCATAGTCCACCTACAGGCCAACTCGGTCAGAGGTCCACACATCATTTAAAAAAAAAAAAAAAAAAATCTGAAGTGAGGCTCACAGTCAACGTGTGTCACTATTCTAAAAGGTCACTCATTTTACATGTTTTTTTTGTTGTTTTTTTTTTAATAAGAGGAAGATATTGATTCGTTTCTCAGCTTAGATTGGCTCTGTTCCAAAAAAATGGCCTCACCACACTTTAGAACTTACAAGGCTACAGCAATGTGACACACAATGGAAGATTTTGTCAAGCACTAGGGTATTTTAAGAAGCAGTATTACAGTTAGCCTGATAGCTGTAGAATTGTGCAATTCGTTTTGGACAATGTCAAATTATACCTGTGTATTGGTTCTTGTGAAGTTCGACATTACAAAACCCAGGATTTCTTTATAAAAGAAACTATTTAATACAATGGTCTCACACACACAGATATCTTGCTAAAATCAATTCTGCTTCCATCGAATCCCTGGGGACGTGGCTGAAAAAAATAAAATAAAAATAAAAACAATAAAAAAACAACAAAAATTTAAGGCTGAGGGGAGGGGCGGGGAGTTCAGGGGATCCTGATCATGGAATGTAAATTGCAAGCAAGAATGGGTAAAAGGGTGCATCCTATGAGGAGGCGGGTTGAAAAAAAAAAAAGGGGGGGGGGTTTGAATTACAAAACATTTGCCCCTACTCCTGTATGAATGGCGACCCTTCTACCGATAGTGGCGTGGTGGTGGGCTATGGTGCTGTGGAGGATGTCTCCTTGATGGTGGACTATGGCGGGACATAGCATGACGTGGGGGCGACTGGTAGCGTTGAGGGGGTGACCCTCTGTTCTGGTAGGGAGGAGAATAGCGCCCTCTGGATCTGGAGCGGGAACGTGATCGACCCCAGCTAGGAGTACCCCTTTCCTCATAGACACGGATGTATGCAGTCTCGCCCTACAAAAACGGAGGGAAAAAAAAAAAAAAAAAAAAGTAGATGAGCTCCTTTTCAGCTGCACACCGTCATTTCCTTTTATCCTGTGGTTTTGCAGAATAATTACAGCTCACCATGCGAGACATTGGTACTCACTTGATGGGAACGGAACTCAGTCCTGTCCAATCTACGCAAAGCATACTCCATGTCCTCTCTGCGAAGAAATTCGACCACTCCTTCGCCATCTCGCTGCACGTCAGCAAAACAAACATCTCCTGCCTCACGCATATGGTCCTTTAGATCCTGCCAGCTGCCAGTTGGGGGTAATCCTGGAATGGAATACCAAACATGACGGTGGGAAAAAAAAAAAAAATTCTTACTACCTTGCTTCGATTTACTTGGCACTTTAAATCTGAATCATCATTGAAGGGACACAGTTAGATCTGTAGCTTTAACCCTTGGGGGCAATCAATTTACACTTATTCTACTGATATAAAAGTCACTTTGGTTAAGTGTCAGCTAAACACCAAGTGACAGTGGTAGTCTTAGATAAGCAGTCCAGTTCTGAGAGCATGTGTAATTATGTGGGACCAGAGGGACATGTAGCACACAAGTAAACAAATGAACCAAAAACAAAAATACACCTACCAGTCACTATGGCCGGTGTTTGGGGTTATGCAGCCAACATGACCATTTGAGTTTACCGTTTTGCTTTTCATGACTTAAGCAGCTGACTTGACCTCATCCATTTAGTCCCCTTGACCTCCAGTCCGCCATGAGAGAGAGAGAAACATAACTGCCTACGACTCATAACGTCCACCTACCAGTCACTATGACCCGGAATTCTGATCTTCGAGTTGGGGGTCCAAACCTTCCCCTAGGTCCTCCTCCACCTCCTCCTCCTCCTCCTCCTCCTCCTCCACCTCCACCTCCACCTCCTCCCATAGGACCACCAAATTTAGCACCAGAGGAGCGAGGGTACTCCACACGCAGCTTGGAGTCCCCATATCCATATCCATTCCTTCCATAGACCGCATCATCGGCATCCCTAAGAGAAGAGAGCACAGAACTCCTTACTAAAGCACGCCTGTTTCACTAAGGGATATAGGCTACACCTGGCAAATCCTTCTCCATCCATTCCCTGCTTCCAGTCGACGTTATTAAAGCAAGATTTTTACGTTTCCAACAAGAGGAATGTGATTCGACTTGCCAAAGACCATCCCAGAAACTCACCGTGGGTCTTCAAATCGGACGAAGGCAAAAGGGATAGTGCCTCTATTGTTCTTCAATTCGATGTCCCGGATTTTTCCATATTTGAAGAAGAGATCCTCTATGTCCCTCTCCTGGACTTCCATTGGAAGATTCCCCACATAGATCCGTCCATCCGCCATGGTGGTTGAGGACTGGCTCTGCTAACACAGAATGGAGGCACCTGCAGGCTTTAAGATCACTTCTTGTTCTCACAAATAGCTGTAGAAGCGGTCCTTATCCTAATCCTAGTTCCAATCCAAAACTTAGTCCATCCGCCTCCAATTCCTTAATTTAGACAAAAATAAAACTCTAAAACCAGGGATGCAGCCATAGTAGTAAATGATGAGTTCAAGACAAACAGCACAGGACCTCGGATCCAAGCCTGAAAGCTTTAAAACACAGGGTAATGAATGACTTACACCCTTAACAATGGTTACAGTATTATGCTGGTTGATTTTAAGGGTACAGAGTGACAATAATCTAGTGAAAATGGGCCCAGATCAATACACTTCATGTACACATAAACTACTTTTTTCCAGTATGTACACAGCATATTCCATACAAGCAGCATTATTGAAAAGATTAAAAAGCAAATAGTATTCCAGTAAGGTTATGTGTAAGCAAGCATAATGGGAAACTATACGTTTCCATAAAGATCTGCTCAATTTTCAGTAGAAAACTTGTAGCATAATGCTAAACTGAAAAAAAGATCACCTCTTAAATGAAATTTACAGTTGTGGAGTTGGTAGTCACTTATAAGATATCATCATGATAGCTGCAATTAAGCCTACTTCAGCTTCATGTTGCATTGGACTAATCCATTTTGTCATGTAAAGTTTGTCGTTAGTCACAGAAAAATGATTATCTGCAGGTGTTATTTTCCATTTAGTAATATGCAAAAAAAAAAAAATAACAATACAAGGATGTCATTCAGCCTTGGATGGATATGCGAGCACAAGCTTTGATTAAACAATTCTTGATGACACAGGATTACAAATCGAGTCTCTTCTGTCCTTAAAACAATTAACAATATTCACCAACTGTATCCAGTTTTTTTAAGTACATTATCTCCATCTGACTTAAATACAAGCTTAAAACTACAGCGGGCCATGGAATAACTTGGTGGGCAACTTCTTAATGTGCCGAGTTGCCTCCATTAGTTTCGTTTCAAGAGAAAGTTTCTTATTACAATACCAGTTGGTCTGTCCTTTGTATTAAAAACATGATTACACACAGGCGGCTGCTTTGCAATGCTTTCAACATACACGTTTGGGTTTGCAGGTACCATTTCCTGCAGTACATAAGCTGTGATAATATGATTGCTGTTAGCTCGTAAACTGAAACCTTATTTAGCCAAGGCGAAGCCAAAAACATGTTAATAAATCCATACAAACGCTTGTGCCATAAACTAGCTAGGAGTAACGTTAAATGGTCGTGGTTAACACGCAACCGCATTTCACTAGACCAAGACAACTGAGGGATTTCTTTAAGGATTTCGTTTCCAAAAAATAGTCTGAACCTCAAGACGTATTCCGGGCCTTAAAATTAGCTAGATACGGTAACGCTAGCACAATTTTAATAACAACTCGTAAATCAAACTAAACTGTTTGCTACCGAACAACTAAGGTTGGCTGGGGAGACGGGCTTTAATAATCGATTCGAACGACGCGAATGCCATTAGGTTTGTTGGTTAATTATTTAATTCGTTGAATATAGCCAATACTAGCTTGGTAGCAAAGCCTTTTCCGTTTGCCGCGATAGCCGTAGGCCTAGTTAGCCATCCAGATAGCTGCAGTGCTCAGACCAAACAAGCAAGCAGCTGTCTGGCTAGGTAACGTTTGCTGAACAAGGCGGGTTGCTAGCGTTACAATTAAGACAGCCACCTCCATCAATCCTTGACAAACGACCCCCAATGCCATTGAAAAATAAATATTTTAACCAGACATGTCAGCCTGACATTTGTGGCTTAAAGTGAACGCCAAATTATGACACAATCTTCACTCCAGCAACTAGACAAAACCAACTCAATCTCTTTGTTGATAATCTATGGTTAGCTAACATAGCTAACAAGCGTTAGTTACTCAACGGACCAATATTAATCACACTTTGACTCGAATATGTAATTAGTGCAAATTGAAGGCATGCAGTAAACAGCACCCGCAAATGAGTAACAACATTGTAGGATTACCTTTTTTAGAAGCAAGGGTGCCTTCTTTTATAGATGCTAATGTTAGCAATTCGCACGCTGTGCCTTGAGAGCCCCCTCCGCGCTAGTTAGCAAGGGGCTCGGCGGCGGCTTATACTTCTTCCTCCTCTTCCTTTTTGTGGCGTTCGGCAAACAACTGGGTGTCCCATTACCGCCCCAACAGGTCGGGAGCGTCTATCAGGGATCTCTGGCTCCCAACTAGTCTTCAATTTCATGATATTACTTTTCGTTACGATTTGTGTTTATCAGCGCGGACTCACTTAGGAACTGGGACACAGATGTATAAATACAGCACCCTTTAGGCTCACATTAGGGTTTTCTCTCTTATCTGTATTCCCCACTGACTTCAAAATACCTCCCCACATTGCATTAGGATCGAGTTTCTTTACAATACAGTAGGCTACTAGTTAGTCTTGTATGCCCGATATAGGCTAAATGCAGAGTTTTCATCTATTGGCCACTCAACATTTTTTCTTTGTCAAGCTTAGAGGCTTTTCTTTGTTTTGCCTATTTCAATGGGCTAAATTTGGGTTACCATGAATGTTCTAAAGTGTGGATGCAGAAGTTAATGAACAGAAGGAAACTGAGCCTGACTTGAAGGACTACCACCTGGAGCATCTGTTGTTAACAATAACTTAACAAATCACCAATGCAATTATGACATTAGACATTGGAGGGGGCTGTGTAACGATGTGATAACTGTAGTTATCAGTGCGAGAGGCTGGAGCAGCCCATGTTAGGTCTGGAGCCTCCTTTAGAAAGGCAGTTTGCCTCATTTCGTAATGCGCTTTGTCCAAGTGCTGTTGCCGTACCTCTGCAGTCATGCTTCTCTGCAGCTAGACGGTGTCCGTAACTCTTTCCTTATGTTTCTCTGTTTTTATCGGAAATAATGTCTTTTAACATTAAAACTGTAATGCATTATGATCAGTGACTATTTTGCCACACCATCTCATGTTTAGTTATGTAATTGTTTTAGTTTATGATAGCTTTATGGGCATTTTTCATATTGCATTGTCGTTGCACTCTTAATTATCTAGGTTGCCAGTGCAAATGTGGCCCCGTTACGTGCTGTTCTTTCTTTGTCTGGTAGGGAGTGTCTAACAGGATTCAGCATTTTCTGAATAGATATTGAAACATCAGCGCAACCATCGACGATTTAATGCAGTTTTCACATTTGATCGACAGTCTACGCTATAGGAAAACAGAGTTTGTTTCGCTGCTTTTAACATTCCAATCCCCAGATGCTCGCCAACCTAAACATTAGCACGATGACATGGAGGTTTTTCTGCGTGTGCACAGCCAGCACAGGAGCCAAAGCTGACCAATATGACATACACTCTCAGAGAGATACAGTCCCAGTGACCTTTTTTCTGACAGTGTAGATCTAACGAATACCTAAACGATATTCATGTGTAAATAGAAATGTGAAGGACAAGTGGCACCAAATTTTTCAATGCTTTCCCATTCTCATGTTTTGCATCTACCTCAGGTTCGGACTCTGTCGATTTCAGGTCTTTGTCAGACTCTCCACACTGGACACAGCTTTTTTGGAGGTCAGACTGTGCCCTTGTCTGTCTAGCAGGTGATGTCTGAGAACTACACCTTGGTGAGGAAAACAGACATGTGCGTGCGATGTGTATACAAGCAACAGCGGGGTGAGCGCCCCAGGCTCGCGAGATTAGGAGACGGAGAACATGAGGTGATGCGCACCTCTAGGAGCAGCATTACAAATCTATAGAGAGCCTAAGTCCCTCCCCTTCCGCTGTCCCCCATGGGACCTTATTTCGGAAAAAATATGTACGGTAGTCAACGGCGAGAGACAAATATTTGTTTGATCCCGTTTGAATTGTGCCATGACTTACACATATGATGTTTTGTCAATTTAAAAGATAATTTTGCAAGTCAAGAAAGTCGCAGTTTGTTGTAAAACAGTACAGTAACGTTTAGTTTTGTGTGAAACCGCTCAGTGAACTACATCTCTCGTCTCGCACAATATACGTCACCAACACCAACATGGAACGAAACATAGGAAACACACAGGCATCGCGTTAACGTTAGCCCCCACTGTACTAAAACTATCCTAAACCAGTTTAAATCCATTCTTACTGTCTACCTTCCAGGTTGTGTATAATACTCCTGCTATCTGAGAGGGACTTAGCTTCAGCGGCTCTGGGTAGCTTGTGGAGAGAGGAAGTTACGTCACTTGCGCGACTTTTGGGTGTGTAGTCTTTCTAATTACGTATTTTTACAGTCTTATAGTTCAACAGTTTTACGACAAACTGCGACTTTCTTGACTTGCAAAATTATCATTTAAATTGACAAAACATCATATGTGTAATTCATGGCACAATTCAAACGGGATCAAACAATTATTTGTCTCTCGCCGTTGACTACCGTACATATTTTTTCCGAAATAAGGTCCCATGGTGGTCCACCGGAAGGGGAGGGACTTAGGCTCTCTATTTCAATACATTTTTATACATTTTATACATACAGATGAGCCCTATGGGAAACACTGTAACTTATTGTACTCTCAAGAGTGACAGGCCCAAATAAGGGATTCCGGATACCGCCCCCTTTCACTCAAACGTGAAAATGAATAGGGGTGTAAATACTATGTCCAATGCTAATATGGGATAAATCGCTAGCTGTACTTAGCATTCCAGCATTTCATGGCTTTGTGACGCAAGGATGACGCAACATCAAATCCATTGTTAGCAAAAAATATATATATATATAAAATGTGTGAAAATATGTAATAACTTTGTCATATGTAATTTCTACTTAGATTATATAACCCATTTTAAATTGAAATGATGGGGCGAACACAACAAAAATAGTTTTTAAATGAGGATTTTTTTTATCTCAGTGTTTAAAAAACAACAAAATGGGTGAATCGATATCTGAGTTAGGAAAAACCACTGTACTCGGACGAGTTAGTGCGTGATCCTAGTAATCAAAACATCTAGTTGAAATGATGGGGTCGCACACAACAAAAACTGTTTTTAAATGAGGATTTTTTTAAATCTCAGCGATTATTTTACTGTTTTACTATCAAGGCAGGGTGAAAATGACTGCTTATACCAAACCTCGCGAGGCCACTGTGGCCGCGCAAGGTTAGTGTGCGCGACCTCGATCTCGCGAGGTTTGGTAATGCGGAAGCTAAATACAATGAAGAAAGACTCGATTTGCATAATAATGGATAACATTTCTTTTTTTTCCACTCACAGAGCGATCGTATGGCGTCAGAAGACTTGGATTATGCTGCACAAGCTGTATGGAGTAATTTTATGGTTATTTTTGGAACTCTAAAGATCGGTCATACCGGTCAGACCATTTTCATTTAAACAATTCATCTAAACAATTCCTAAAATCCAGTTTGCAATTTTCGACTGACACGCTCCCTGGAATGCCTCCACTCAACAGGTTTGCCTCATTTGAATTGGAGCAGCTGGTATTTTCTGCACATCAGGGTGCAGTATAGGTGACTGTTCTCCCTGTTAGGACTTATGTGTTCACACTAAGCATGTTTTGAGCGGTTTAATTGAACTCTGGAGGGTTTATTCCTTAAGTTTGGTTTATTTGGGCAGGTGAGAATGATGCCATTTGACATTCTGTGCGCACCAAGTAACCACACCAAGACCACCTGCCAGTGCGGGTCTGGGTCCTCCTCCAAGCGAACTGTGGTGCAGTTCATAAGGAGTGAGAACATAAACGTGCCAACTACAGGAAAGACTCCAAAACATATGGTTTTATATTGTTGTTGTATATTGAACCTTAACAAATCAAATACAGAAATGTAACAAAGTAAACTTTTGAACTATGGTTCGGACCAAAGAAAACAAAGTGTAGTTGTGATTGCACTCCAAGTAACTCATTTTTAACAGCATGTTTTTCCTTTTCTGTTGGAAAACTTCCAGTGAAACTTGCCAGTTTTCCTAAACAAGCTTTGTGTTGTGCCCTTCTATAAACACAACTACTCTCCTCATAATTTAATTTTGTGGAATAATACCTACATATTATTCAGAAACAAAACACTGTTTTTATAGAAATATTTTGATAATAACATATTATATGTAAGCCAATTCATTAATAGTGATGGCTCTCTATATATTTATGAGGATTTTATTGAAAAATACAATGTTCCAGTCACACATAAAGAGTAGGCTATAGTATGATGGTCAAAGCAGTACCTGGTAGGCCTGTCTTTAGCACAAGGCATCTGCTGTAACTGACATTTTATTAGACAGTCACTCTATTGCCATTAGTGGTGTGTGTATCCTAGATAAAAAGTGTAACAACTCATTCATTAGAAACTCTTGAACCCACTACCATACCTGCATGTAAATATAAATGACCTTATGTTAATAAAAGACAGTGGAACCTTGTATTCTCTTTGCCTCAGAAATATAGTCCCCAACAATGTTAAGAAGTGTGGAAATTGTACAGAAATGCTATCCAGCAAATGCTTCTATTTGTAAAAACGTCCCATCTGTAAGTAGCAATGCTCTTTTTGTGAATGTCTGGAGGGGAACTATACAACATTTTATTTTTTAATGTGTCCATGTGACATGTCATGAATTACAACTAGACCTTGAAATGCACATTGGCAAAAATAAATAAATAAACTAATAGGCTAGTGTAAAAGAATGACATAGCGTCCTATGTTTAATAATCCCCCTTTTAATGATGATGAAAAAATATAATTAATGTAATTGTTATTATATCTACTTTTTAAGCCATTTCATTAAAATGGAGCTCCTACGGTAGATTCAAATTTTCTGACATGAGTTTCTACTTTGAATAAATGAGTAACAAACTTTAAGTAAACACTGTGTAAAACAGAGGCCGCGTTAGCGCTCGCACAAACCCCTGCAATGACAGATATGACGCCAAAGGGGGTTGGGGCTGGAGATGTTTTGCAGGGCATGCACACAGCGGTACATCAAGCTCTGCACAACTCGTTCCAACTTTGTTCCAAGCGACAGTACTCAGTTTTCTGGAACATAAACATCCGATAGGCTATATAAAATCAAATAGCTATAGGCCTAACGGTAGCCTATAGGGATTCCTTCCAAATTTAAATGTAGAAAAAAACTAAACTTGCAACTGTGAGCGTGGCACATTCATTACCTGTCAAACAGACAGGCTGAACTGAGTTTAGCACCGATACTTTCGGTTTTATCATATGGGGAGAACGTTAGGCAAATCTCCATTTTAAAAATCTGGCACTGGCTGTACCTTGCTTATCAGAAAAGGCACGTAGCCTACCCCATAAAGTAGGACGCAAGACTTTAAAAAAATGACTTTGAAGCCGCTATACAAATTCGGCATAGATATCATACCACCCACCAAGCAGGCTACTTGCTCCTATAAATCTTCAACTTTGACAATGGTTCGCCTTCCAACTATGCGCCATGGAGGACCGGTAGCGAGAGACTTTATTGAAACGAGCTGCTTGGTGGATTGGGTGGATGCCGAATTGAGAAGTGGTTCCTAGAGATTCGTAAGATACTTTAAGCCATGTAGCTACTACCGAATATGTGCTTTTGCCGATAAACCAGGCCACATTAAATTGCTAGATTTTTGAATAGTTTGTAGCCTAGTTCGTATCGGCGCTACACCAAGTTCAAAGTATACCATGTACACATTGTTCTGACTAAATAAGAGTAAATCAAAGACGTTACTATTCTGTTTGATATATTTGCAAGTAAAAATATTAATTTGTGATGACATACGACACTAAAAGTCAAAATCCAGAACCTCATGTTTGAGTTTGCACGGAGGTTTGTCTTGCACTCACCACTCAGTGTGACGTAACAAGCCGCGCCCCCGAGCGACATGGCCTTATAAGTATCCCTCGCCCGCCTGAAACGCATGTACCACCTAACACACATCCCGGTCATCTGCGAGGGTTGTGTATTCTGCGTTCCCCGGACACAAGAAAATTGCTTAACTACAGGAGAAATTAAGTCGTATAGGCATATCTGCACTAATGTCGTACACGAAGTTTGCAACAGCTCTTGTTAGGGCAAACTCGGACAATATAAAGAAAATACGCATTTCACCTGGGAGATTTAGATCCACAGCCGCATCCACCCAACGCCAGGAACTGGGAGAAAAAGAGCAACAGGTTGATGAGTGCGCAGTGGTGAAAGCTGTCCCGGTCGAGCTCATAAGCCAAACTAAAAATGTTACAAATACGCACGTAAATAAAATTGCCATTGACTTCAACAACACTCAAGAAGCCTACAAAAGCAAGGATAACATAGAGCTGCTCAGAAGTCTCCTGGTCTTCAAACTTTGTACATTTGATATCCTCGTTGACAAGAACAAGGAGGTGAGTTATCTGCCTGTTAATGTAACTTATGAAGTGTTAGTTTTAAATGGATTGGCTTCGTCAGCCTTCTTTGCCTGTGCTCCATAGAAAAGAAGAAGTAGCCTACAAGCACATTTTAACTAACTGTGAGCCCAATGCATGATACAGTAATGGCTTACTAAGTAAAGTGTGAAAAAGGAATGAGCACGAAATTGCCTTTAGTCAAAGCTGATACATATTTATTATGTCTGAGATATTTGTGTTGCCAATAACGCAAGTTAACTGAGTAAGAATAACTGTTTTGTTTTCAGTTGATGGCACTAAGTAAGAAGGTCTTTGGCCAGAGGATGTTTGAGAAGATGATGAAGATGACCTTCTATGGTCAGTTTGTGGCCGGAGAAGACCACAACTCCATCAAACCTCTGATTCAGAAGAATCAAGCCTTTGGTGTGGGGGCAGTGTTGGACTACAGTGTGGAAGAGGACCTGACACAAGAGGAGGCAGAAAAGAAGGAGATGGAGTAAGTGCCTTTTACATCTGACCTGGAGTTGAGTAAAGACTAGGCTACTTGTACTTTATCATCAGTTAACAGATCCCCCTCCTCGGACCCATTTAATTACTTATATCAACACTGAAATCAAAAGCCAAAAATCACAGGCTGTTTTCTTTATGCTAAAGCGTTACTGTTTACTTACATAAGAGTTATACTTCATTTATCTATTAGCAGCACAGGGCTAGAGCATTTAGAGCAATAGTCTCTAAAACTTTATGGTAGATGAGGCTATGGAGTGTGCTGTGTATCACATGATATCAGGTGTGTTGGATAGGCTGACATTAACTACATGCTGAGGGTGATTTCACTGTTCAAAACACATTGGTGTTCAAAGTACAGTTAAAACAACATCCAGTCAAAACACTGAAGTTTATTTTCTTTGTCAATGAATTTGAAAAAACGATCTCCCATTTTAGGATTCTTTTTTTCATTTATTTAATTATTTCTTTTCAGATTCTCACTGACATACAAACTCCCTTTTATATACACAGGAGGCCTATAGTCTTAAAAAGCCTGTTTGAGCTATAATTTTATTTCACTTATAGATTCATTCTTATTTCCACCCATCTCTACAGCTCTGACCTTACATTATAGTGCTTATCATATTAACTTGAGCAAATTTACCAATGTGTTATCCACACCAACAGATGGCAATCAAAACATTTGTTCACTTCCAGCAAAACAGCTCTCCATTGGCCAGCTGGGGCAGACCCCTCTCTTCTAATTGGCCGAGCTGTGGGAGCTTATGATTCAGCTGCAGGAATGCAGTCACATGAAGCGGTACCAGCCGCCCTTTTAGAGTAATGTAATAGACCCTTTCATGGGACGCCACGGGCAGTGTTATGTAATGTTTCCCAGAGGAAATAACCTTATTTATTTTGAGGATTTTCTCACAGAGTATGAACACACGCCAGCTGAACGTAATACTGAGAACATCCCCTGAATTGTTTTTATTAAAGACTTACCCAGCTGGCCTACACTGCATGGCGTACAGAATTTTTATATCTTGACAGGTTTAGAAACCAAATACATTTTCTTGGTCAGTATTTAATTATCTTCATCAAGATTCAAATTCACACCATTAGATAGTCTCAAGTTTTCAATAAGACTTAATTACCAAAGCAATTTGTTACACAAATTGTATTTTAAATTCATTAATTACATTTATTTTGTGATGATCTTTGATGACTACAGAATAATATATATATATATATATGTATATATATATATATACTGTATATTGTTGTTCAGTAGGTAGTCCGTTAGTGTCGGTTCCATGGAGAAGACAAGCAACACAGTGAACTAACTGGTTCATTTTTAATTGCTCATCACTCAGCTACCTCTACCCTCACTTTTGCCCCCGTGTTTCTCATGCCACAACATGAAACGGGTTCCTGCATAAAAATGTCTCTTCAGACCGTTTTTTTTTCCTGTGAATGATTGCCTCAACATACAGAAATACTGGACACGTTTTGATATGGCAAATTTGAATATTGTGAATGTCTGTCATAAAATGTAAATTCCCTAACAACACACAACTTTGAAGCAGTTCACTTTGAAGTTGTTGATCTGATTTATACAATATTATGGGCCCAGTTTTGTGTCTTATTGTATGAAAAAGTCAAAGTCATTTTTGCTATTCTACTCTGATGCCAAGCTTGCCCTCTCTTTCAGTTCCTGTGTGTCCGAAGCGGAGAAAGAAAGTCCAGGTGTGTATATTGGTAGAAACTAATGTTGATTGCTAAACTGCATTGTTTTCACTGTAGTGTAATGTTTTGGTTCTCATCAAAATCATGCTTAATTTGTTGCAGTACCAGCTACTGAATGCTTCATAGTACAGGAGCTTGACTAGCTGTTGTAACAACTGTTTGGCAGTGTGAACACAACCGTTTCCACATGATTCACAGGGAAGGATGCATTACTAGTTTGCTAATAGTGTTCTGTCGCTTCAGCAGGGCCTAACTGCTACACTCCAGACTCAGTGCTTGCAATCAGGATTGGTATTCCCAGTCACACAGGCATGTAAATTAGTCTGGTTGGTACTGGTTCTGTCTGGATCTAGTGTGGTCTAAACTGGCTGAGGAAATCCTTTCTGCATGTAAGAAGTTGGGTAGAACTTCGGTTCATTTTAAGGGTTGTTGGCATGTTTGGGACTTATATGTCATTTGACCTAACAGTTTTCCCTTGTCTAAATTTTCTGAATATGGCAGGATATGGATCTATCTATCTATCTATCTATCTATCTATCTATATATATCTATATATCTATATAGATATATATCTATATATATATATCTATATATATATATATATATAGATATATATATATATCTATATATATATATGTATGTATATATATATATATATATATATATATATATTTATATATATATATATATATATTTATATATATATATATATATATATATATATATATATATATATATATATATATATATATTTTCTCTCTGGCTTGTTTCGTCAGCATCGCTGCTGTCCACAAACACGTGCTGACTGGCACACAGCTGGCATCACCTGCGGGCCAGACGTATGTAGATTAAAGCCAAAGCAGCCACTGTATTACGCACAGCCATTACGCACTGGCGCCGCTGTATATTTTGAGCCATAATGGCCCGATTGATCACACCAGTAGGTCTGATTTATTATCTGATGTGCGTTATTCCTATTCCCACATTACTGTACGATATGGTGACAATATGTAAACCTATTTATTCCACTAGAATAGAAATCAGCTTGTAGCAAAGGGATGTTAACGCCCGCATGTATTACATTTAAGGCTCAAAATAAAATGTCGCACAAATTCCCTCTTTTATATTATCCTTCTCTTTGCCACATAGCTATATCACACTCACCGGGAGCTGACGCAAGCATGCATGAGTGTATGCATGCTTGCGTGGAGGTATACAAGCATGCATACACGGCATTCTCCTACTCAGAATCTCTCTCTCTCTCTGTGGCTCATATATGACATACGTATATGGTCATATATGATATATATGGACATATATGGATAGAATTCGTTGGGGAACAATAATATGTGTATGATAGGGGTTTGCACTTGTATTTTTCATTTTCACGCCTCCTCCAAAAATATCCCCCCCTCTGTTTTTTTTACAAATCGCACCCTGTTTTCAGATATCTGTACCACATTGTTTTAGTTGAGGCGGTGGCGGTGATGTGTTTTTCTGTTCTTCTGTCTTCTTCCCGTTATAATCTTTGGGCTCATGGTGAAAATTCTGTTGCCAAGACAAGCAGCTAATATTGTTGTGCTTTGACTCCAGATGTTGCTCATCGTGAGAAGAAATACAAGGCCCATCGTCAGTTTGGGGACAGACGTGGGGGTGTGATCAGTGCTCGCACCTACTTCTATGCAGATGAGGCCAAGTGCGACAACCAAATGGAGACTTTCATAAACTGTATTAAAGCCTCTGGTTAGTTAACATTTTCATATATTGCTTAAAATGTATAAAGGTTTCTGAGGAGGCAAATGAGAATGATGATATCTTTGAATTAGTTTAATAAAGATAACAATGTATGTAGCACTTTTAAAGTTTAAATTTAAAAAGTCAATGAGCAATATAAATAAATAAGTGATAAATACAGTCTGAAATGTAAGACCTATGAAAAGAAATCTGCAAAATCTTAAAATTAATTCAGAGCTGCAAATGGCAGCTGTATTTCTGACTTGGACAGGAATAAACAAAAAAGTTACAGTCGTCTAAACACAACAAAATAAAAGCATGGATAACATTCCTGATATAATCTGGCTAGGAATGTTAATCAGTTAGGTTCAACTGCTTTCTAGTACTTTGACAAATGAAGTATGTCCATTATTGCTGTGTCATAAACACACTTATGGTTTTGATTTTCAGCGGGGACGTCTGCAGATGGATTTTCTGCCATTAAAATGACCGCCCTGGGCCGACCACAATTCCTAGTGAGTTTAACTTAATGTTCTTCATATTCACTTTAACTTTATGTACCTGATTTTACATAAAGCTTTGATTTTCTTTAACTTGGCAGCATCAGTGCTGACAACCTTACAGTGACAAAAGCCTTGCTAGTTACCTCCAACATCATCAGCGCTTGAAAGTTTAACATGGCATCCAAAAAGGGCAAGAAAATGAGGCATTGGGTCAGAGAGGAAACTGCCTCCTGTCTATGTGGGGAGAGGCATATTTTTACTAATGCCATCCAAATTGGGCTCAAAATTGTAATGTAATGTAATTGTATTGTAACTTGATAGCTGATGAATTGCTCTGCATCTGAACAGCTCCAGTTCTCAGAAGTCCTGGTGAAATGGAGACGGTTCTTCAACCTGCTCGCGGCACAGCAGGGAAAATCTGGAATGACGGCATTGGAACAAAAACTGGAGCTGGAACAGCTAAAGGTGGGTCTAGCCTGGAGCAAATTCAAATGCAGGCTCACGCTCGTTACACAACCTTTTTAGTTGTGTCCAAGCCTGCATGACTTGCCCTCTGTTAAAAGAATAACATGTTTTCAGTTACCTATATTTTAGAAAGATACAAATACTAAAAGAACACCTTTTTTTGACCTTGGGACCATTTGACCATTTGTTCCTTTAGAATATCTCATCTAACCGATCTTATGTTGTAATTAGTTTTCAAAAATATATGCAGATGTTTTTTTGTTTTTAATCATTAGAATATTTCCCTTTAGGAGAGTTTGACTAAGCTGGGTGTTGGAGCCAAGGATGACATTGAGAATTGGTTTACTGGAGAGAAACTGGGTTCATCAGGGTAAGACATTCATTACTACAATAATAATGATCATGTTTGATAAGTTATGGGTGTGGGTGAACCTGATTCATTCTGAATGGCTGAATGCATTAGTAAAATGGATAGAGGTACAAATTCAAGATCTACATTTTTAATCACATTTTCTCTTGAGTGATACCACTGGCAAAGATGTAGAGCACAGCCAGCTGTGTATGTATACCAAGTATTGTGTCAATCAGACTTATAATCTTTTTAAAGCTGAAACTTTTTGACGTTTAATTCTTGAATAATAATTTTGATTATTAAATAGTATGCTATTAATAGACAGAATGTTTTATTAATTTCACACATTTTGACTGGTATTTTCTCGCTTCTTATGCCGCAGGACAATAGATCTGCTTGACTGGAATAGCTTAATAAATGATACAACAAAAATCTCCAATCTGCTGATGGTCCCAAACCTTGAGGTGAGTCATTGTGATGTAAATATGTACAAGCACATTCACACCCAGATGCATTTTCTGGGTCTTTCCAGATAATTATTTAGGTTATAATACATATATTATAAGTTTAAGTATTAAAGAGTGAATATTTATGTTTATGTTTATACAGTTGCATGCACAAAGACATTTCTGAAAGCAAAAGCTAACTGATTCAAAGTATTGTGTGTTGGCTGTGTAGACTGGCCAGCTGGAGCCTCTGTTGAAGAAGTTCACAACGGAGGAGGAGAGGCAGATGAAGAGGATGCTGCAGAGAGTGGACGTTCTGGCCAAGGTTAGGCTAAATAATATTAATAATACTAATAGGAGTACATAATGTGCCAAAATAAATAAATATACCTCATGTTATAATCATGGTAAAACTTTATAATAACCGTCCTCAATTAATGGTGAATTTGTCATTATTTAACATTAGTTAATTCTTATTTTATTGTTAACTGTGAAATATATGCTATAAATAATGATATTTGAACATTAATTAATGCAATAAAAATGAACAGTATATCATTTATGTATTGTATCATAAGAGATTATGACAAATTGCTTTCTGATTATGTTACTTGACCATTTATTAACAGTTTGTTATTATCTTGGTAAAAAAAAAAAAGTATTATCCATGTCATCTCAATAAGTAGTGTTGTTTAAAGATTACAGGTGTCTGTATCCATGACTGTCATAGAAAAATACTTAAACTTGTTACATTATTTGCCACTCACAGCTGGAAAAAATGCTGAAAAAAAAAATAGCACTCACACTTTTGCAAACACAGTCTATGATGTGTTCTCTGGAAAACGGCCATCCAAGATATTGAAGACAGGCCACCGATTGCATAAGTTTTCCTTTATCCAAAGTTTGTTTATTCTTGAGCTCTTCCATCAATGAAAAGTCTGTCAGAGATAGTCTTGTCGAAGAAAAATGCTACTCAATAATTACTTTAACAAATAGAATGTTAACATTGCCAAAATAACATTTATTTTTTTGACTTTTTAATTTTGCTGTCAAATATTTTATAACCTGGATTTCAGGAAAATAAGCAAAGAAAGTAGGATTGAAGTGTGTTTGCTGAGGTGCTGATCCCCTATTTGTTTTGTGCATATTGATGATGACTGTTATTGATAGCGGCATGAACTGAAATACACCATGTGTTTGTGTGCTCCAGCATGCCATGGAGAATGGGGTTCGGCTGATGGTGGACGCTGAGCAGACGTACTTCCAGCCAGCAATTAGCAGACTGACCCTGGAAATGCAAAGGAAATTCAACACGGAAAAGCCCATCATTTTCAACACATACCAGTGTTACCTCAAGGTGAGACTGCAACGCCCATTTCATTATCGCCAATCATGTATGTTTGACAGCAAGTCATTTTGTAATGATACTATTAAATAGTTTTTAACTATTAGATGATCAGTTTTGGGGCATCCTGGTGGCTCAGTTGGCCAAGGGTTCGAATCAGGCGTAGGACCTTTGTCACATGCCATCCCCCCCCGTCTTTCTCTCAATCCTTCCTGTTTCTGTGTCAAATAAAGACTAAAATGACACAAAAAAAGGATAATTTTTGTGGGGACTGTCGATATGGGTACATTATGTAACCCTAACAATCTATCAGTACTAATATGAAATACAACTCATTTGGGTAAAACAGCCCCAAACAATGTCCACAAAGGCAACCTCTCATGCACTGTCAGTAAAAAGGTTTGGCAGTGTGTAAGTACATTGAGAGCAACGAAAAACCGAGTCAAATTCCTTGTATGTGTACATACTTGGCCAATAAAGCTGATTCTGATTCTGAAAACAGGCCTTAGCTTTCTGTAAATTATTTCTTTGTTATACATTTACCCTTCATAACTGTTACAGTTTAGCCATGGAACGTGGAACTAGAGTTGTGTGATAAACTATTATATATTTTCATGTGTTTAACTAATGTTTAACTAACTTAATGTTTTTAGGAAGCCTATGACAATGTAACTGTGGATGTTGAGCTGTCACGGCGGGAGGGCTGGTACTTTGGTGCCAAACTGGTCCGTGGAGCCTACATGTACCAGGAGAGGGACAGGGCCAAGGAGATTGGCTATGAAGACCCCATTAACCCAGACTACGAGGCCACGAACAGGATGTATCACAAGTAAGAGCCCAGTCGCTAGCTGTCAAATCATCAAGGCCCTTTGTGGTTCAGTAAATCAGAACATTTTGAATTCTAACCAGCTGCCTTGTCGACTTTGTGTTTGTGAAGGTGTCTGGAGTATGTGCTGGAGGAGATTGAGCACAACAGGAAGGCCAATATCATGGTTGCGACCCACAATGAAGACACAGTGAAATTTACCCTAGAAAAGTAAGCCTGGCCACAGGCCTGTAAGACAAACTGAAACCAGTTTGGCTTAAGAACTGCATATTTTGTTTGAACATGCATACAGAACAGGAAACCCACTAACCTGTCTTTCAGAAAGCATTAATCATAATGGTTCAAACTAATGCCCAGGGTATTGCTATAAATAAAAAATTATTTTTGTCAACTTCCCTGTGTAATTCTAAAAACAGAAAACACTTTGTAGCATCAATGATGGAATACCACAATCCAGCGCTCATTATTTAAGTATATTTTGCCTTGTATCACGTGTTTTTTCTGTCATTTCAGAATGAATGAGACAGGCCTTTCACCCAATGAGAATAAAGTTTACTTTGGACAGCTGCTGGGCATGTGTGACCAGATCAGCTTCCCACTAGGTATGTTGCTCTCTGCTCGGATACTGAAGTTGTGTAATCAGAGAGGTTTACATCACTTGATCATGTGGCATTTTGGCCAGAGCTGTTCCACTGAAACAGTCCCTGCAGACGTCAGCTTTTGAACACTCATGCAGCCATTGACCCCAAAGAAGGTCTATCCAATCTATAGTTATCTTTGAAGCAAACAACCAGCACAGGTTCGTGACGTCTTTAGCAGTCGGTTACAAAATGTTAAGTACAGTATGTCATAACATTCTTCTATTTGGGTCAGTGGAGACACATGCCATTGGTCTGAAAGTACATTTATCACAACCTATTGATATTTAACATTATCTATTTTTACATAGCATAGTATATTTATTAGGAATGGTAAATTGATGTTTGTATTATATGTGATAGAGTACAAATGTACCGTATAACACTTATTCAGATCCCCATGTTTTTCTCTGAAGTGAAACCAGCTAGCTAGCCAGATTTGTCTCCTGCAGTCTTAAGGGCAGTGTCCACCAGATACGTTTTTGATCTGGTTTTTACACGTGCTCGTGTCGAAGCTGACACGGGTATATTTAGTATGTCCACGGCACCAATGTGGCCTTTTGTGCCCGTCTGTTCTGGTCTATTTCTGTGGACCCGCCTGCCAGTCAGTCAAAAATAAGTAGAGTACAAAATGCAAGGCAATCCACGCGTGTAATTCGATTCACAAATACACATTCAACAATTTAAATGTCTGTTTAAGCTCTGAAAATATATTAGTGCTAAAAAATATGAAAATCTGTTTTTAAGTTTTGTAACTTTTGTGAAGACCTCTTGAAGTTTATTTAAGTTAACAAGCTTTAATTCACAAATATGTCTTTACATCTCTGGCATCTCTGCACACACGCTGTAGGCAGTGGACACTGGTCTTAACACTTGTCTCCCTGTCTTATGTTACTGTGTAACAGGACAAGCAGGTTTCCCAGTCTATAAGTATGTTCCATACGGCCCAGTGAACGAGGTCATTCCCTACCTGTCTCGCCGCGCTCAAGAAAACCGCGGCTTCATGAAGGGATCCCAGAGAGAGCGCAGCCTGCTGTGGAAGGAGCTGAAGCGCAGGCTGCTCAGTGGTCAGATTGTCTCTAAGCCTTCTGTCGTCTGAGTCTCAACTAGGTTCACACACACTGTCCGCAGTAACTAAAGCATTCCATCATCTTCACTGTTCCTCTACCAGGCGCTCTTTGTACAGGAAGGTTAATGCCCTTCCCTTGCATGTTTATGCCTATAAAATATTGTCTTACCAAGTCAATATTGTTTTTAATATTGTTACCTTAAGTGCCTTATTTGTAGGAAAGTGCTTTTTCATGCTAAAAAAGTCACTCTTTTATGTTTTGTTTAATGTGAAATCTATCTAAAGCAGCTCTTGCTGTGAAAGTGCCTTATGAATGTTTTCGCATTACTTTAACTGGAAGCAATTAGCACCAACTAGTTGTTTCTGATACACTCCTCAAAGGGGATTGTTGAGTATTTTAGCATGTTGATTGATGATTTTATGTCAGTGTCTTGATTCACTTTTTTGTCTGTGAACAAATAATTTGTGAGATAGCAATTATTATGCTGCTCAATGTTGTTGGTTGCTTAAAAAATATTTTATTTTATTTGTCATATTATATACTTGTATAGAAACCCTAACCCTTTTATTTGTATTCCTGGATCTATTCCTAATCTGTTGGCCATTAAAGATGTAAATATACTATCACAAACCAGATGGTCCCCTGTTTCATCTCCCATGACCCCAAATTTCTGCCCTGTGGAAGTAAGACACGGAATCTCTCACCATTTTTCACCTGTTGTATGTGAACTGAAGGATAAGCACACAAAGTTGCAAGTATTCTCACTGACCTATCTAGAGAATTGTATCAGTACACAAAATAGTGATTTCTGCTCTCAATTAAATGTTGACATTGTCACATCAATTCCACTGTAGCTTACCACCTTAAGATCATTCTCAACACCACCAAAGAGTTGCATATTATACCCAACCTAAAAGCCATTTAAACATTGTTAATATTGTTATTATCAGGTATGTAGTGCATTGAAGACTTCTGCTAACAAAAAACCCAATTACAGTAATTAAGTGTTTTTAGTGTCAACTGTGTAGTAGAATCAGAACGATGACAACAATAACATCAATAACAACATCAACTAAAGCAGAAACAACACACGAAATCACACCACATAGCACAGAAAGTGCAAGGTGCCTATACAGTGTGAGAAGTGTTTATATCACTGGTATCATTGGTAGTTCTTGCTTTCAATGACCTGTAGTGTTTTCCAGAGGGTGGTAGCTGAAAGAGGTGGTTTCCAGGGTGAATGTGGACCTTTATGATGTTTTCTGCCCACTTCTTCACCCTAGAAACATACAGGTCCTGGATAGATGGAAGTTTGAGGTGCACAATCTTGTCTGCTTTTCTGCCAGACAGTTATGGAGGATGTGAGAATGCTTTCAATAATAACCCTGTAGAACTGAACCAGCTAGAGAGTTAAAATGTTCCATATATGATATATTTGGAAAAGTGTCCTTGTTTTGGTGTGTTAGGCTAACACAAGCTGAGTGTGCTTTCACACTTTCAGTTTGACAGATGTTCTTGTCTTCAAATTTCATTGTGGCAACAAACAGTCTTATGCTCATCAAACATAGACAGTGACAGAGCAGCAGATGGTACAAGCAATACACAGGAACCTATTACGGCACTCTAATGTTACAAAATGTTCCAAAGCACATCAGTATTGTTTTTACCGCTGTGATTTGCTGGCAGGCAATGCACCCAACTACTCACACCTGCACTGTTACACAAGCTGCTGCGGGAGTCCATAGCAGAGGGCTATGGGGTCAGACTTATAGCTCTTTCAGGCAGTGGTAGTTAGAGACCGTGGTTGTGGCACTGTTTCTGCTTTTGATGTTACCTATTTCCTTTGAACCATTTATTAATTACGATGGGAATTCTTATTCTGTTGAAGGTTGAGGTTGATTAAATCTATTCAGTTTTACCTGTGTTATATAGTATAACAATGGCTTTAATCTGTTTTAAGTCAGAATTCTGACTTTATTCTCAGAATTCTGACTTCAAATACACATGTGGCCTTAATCCTCTTCCGTAGGTTTGTTATTCTGTCCAGGTAGAAACAATTTTCCTTTTTTAGTAAGTATGCTCTCGACATCAAATTGAGTCAATGAAGCCTTTACAGCTTCTTAGCTTGAAGACTCTTCTCCAAAACAGGGATGTAATGACATGTTTTCCAACAGGTTACAGTACATTTTTGAACATGAAATGTTTGAAGCTCCCTGATGAAGGCCAATGCCAAACGCCAAATGCGTTGGAGTGTTGTAAGTGTTTTTAGTGTCCCTAGATGAGCCCATGAAATAAAGGCTTTTTTAAATTTTTCAAAGAAGAGTGCCTTGGACTTTTGCTTCATTCAGTTTCATACTCCAAACCAAAGAGCACCTTTTTTGGAATTTATTTGACACTGTTCACCATTTTTAACACTTTTTGATTTTGCATTCAAAACCAGCACCAACAACTTCAACTTCATCTTGGGTTGGGAAACAAACCAGGTTTTTCAGCCTTCAACACGGTGGCAGGTAGCATTGATGGCTGTTAGGTCAGGATTAAGGCCCCATCTGCTGACAAACAGTGTTACTACAGAAAAATATATTCTACTCAATACAATCACAAGCAGTGTGTGACCACACTGAAAAAGTTGTTCATGTATTTGTTGGATACATGGGTTTTGTCCAGGGTTTTAAAATACACTGGCATCTTTTTAAAGGCCCTGGAATTCACCCTTCATTTGTCTGTACGGTTGTTATCTGTTGCATCATCCTGCACATCATCTGTTTCACTAACGGTGACATGTTTGAGACAGCTGAAGCACCAGTGGAGCCCGCCAACCATGGCTGTGCACCACAGGAATACGGTGACCAGCAGTGAGGGGAAATCCCCTGGAACCGCCTTGCTGCTGCCCTCTGCACCTGCACCTGCCGCCCGTGTTTCAGAGATCATGACTATAGTTCAGTGTTACAGTTCTAGAACCATTTCATGCATTATTCTAAAAGTGTTTGTTTTGTAAATAAATTATAGTGATATATTTAACAGTATAACCAAACAAATGAGATTGTAAATTTGCTTTAAGTTTGCTCTCTGTGTGCTAATACCGTTTATACACTGACATTTTACCATTAATAATATACTTAGCAGTATTAAAAACAGATTGTCAATCATTTTCTGTAACGTGTGTACTAATAGAGTTTGAACCTAAAATTATATTTTACCTAAGGTTTAGTGTTATATTCAACAGTATATAAAACATAGGACATTGTTCAAACAAACAACCAAACTCTGTATTCTACAATTTCTCCATCACTCACTCTGCTCTTCTCTGCCTTTCCCTGGCCCTGCACTGCCTCTGGTTCTGGCTCTGGCTCTGGCTCTGGCTCTGGCTCTGGCTCTGGCTCTTGCTCTGGTTCTGGTTCTGGTTCTGGCTCTGGCTCTGGCTCTGGCTCTGGCTCTGGCTCTGGCTCTGGCTCCTCTCCTGCCTGCGGCTTAATGGATGGGGTTTCCCCCAAAACCCTCATCCATTAAGCCAGGGCCATTTCCAGGTCCCTGCCACCTCCTGTCCTGACTGTGCCTACCCTTGATGGTGGTTTCTTCAGCTCCTGAAAACATGAAATGCTATATGTTCGGTTCTATTCTTAGAATATCCGACAGTGCTTGTTTATTGATATTTTGTTACACTTCAAATAATGTCAACATTTAAAAAGTAAATGGTAAACATAGCACTTGGCAAAGACCTTACTTGTAACTGGCCTTTAGGTTTTCACACTTCTTCCCTGCCTTCTCTGGTTCAACAACTACCAACAGGCCCATCTCAGCTAAAATAACTCTGGACAAACACAGCAATGGGAGATGGAAATACTGAGATGCTGAGTCAATCTCATTATGTTAACTGCATTTGACTACTTGGGTAACATTAAAAGAAACACTACAAATGCAAGATCATTTTGCTATCTGGTCTGTTACAAATTCCATATTCCATTTTTGAGTTTACATGCTGCTGATAACACTCAATTGCCCATAACTCCACTATTCCACTATAGAATAGTATATGCAAAATTCCCAAATTT
This sequence comes from Centroberyx gerrardi, assembly GCF_048128805.1. Classification (NCBI taxonomy): domain Eukaryota; kingdom Metazoa; phylum Chordata; class Actinopteri; order Beryciformes; family Berycidae; genus Centroberyx; species Centroberyx gerrardi. The sequence goes on along the minus strand of NC_135998.1, from coordinate 15,992,770 downwards.
GTCTGTGTGGAGGGAGAGCCTTTTCCCAGAGATGCCTTTATGGTGCTCTCATTTTTCCTGATGTGAACAACTCTCCAAGACTGAAAAAAGAAAAAACTAAATTAAACTTAAATGCCTGTGTTTAATAAAAGTATAGTTAAGATAACAACCAGTGTGGATATAATTTGGATTTTGAGCCTAAAAACAATATTGTAACTAATTTGTCAAAATATAAATCTCAGCAGATGGATCAGTTTGATCAGCATTTGGCATTTCACTCTTGAGGTTTAGGAGTCCAACAGGACACCAATAACAGAGGACATTACATGTAACAGATCAGCAATTCTAGACAATGTGGGAGGGGAATTTATATCTGACCTCTCTCAGTTCTCACAACCAATGAGATGTGACTTCAGGGAGTGTGTACAGCTTGGTCGGGAATAGGGGTTTCTTTTCACTCTGTAGAAAACCTTCTTCAATCTTCACTCTGACGCCATTGATGCTGTTGTCTCTACAGGTAAATCAAGCCTTTAACTTGTTTTACACTGATTTGCACTCATTCCTTCCTAATTTACCACTTTATTTCTATTCTGTGGCTGTTTTGATGATATCATGTTTTGAATGTTCAAGAAAACCACCTGAGGAGGTATACAAAGGGATGCACTTTTTTACAAGACAGCATTCACTTGAATGAATGTGGAAATTATTCTTTCATGAAGACTAGGCGTTTGTTCAGTGTCAGAGGTGGGCTTCTATTTTGATAAAAAAAAAAAAAATTATATTTTGCAAAGATCACATTAGTTAGGTTTTTAGCTGAGATTATGAATTTGATAAAAACAGTTTCACTTTAAAATCAGACGAAAATTATTAGTCATTTACTGAAGTGAGCAGTATGCTATATGGCTGCTTATACTTAAATTGTGGTTGTCCATGTCATTCTTGCAGGCTCTTTTCTCCCTTCATTTCTGCTGTTTGTTGAAAAGGTAATTTTAGAACCGTAAACATGTTTGGTGTGCAAACATGGGGGCTCTGTGTTTTATTTGGAAAAAAGAATGATGCAGCAGTTTTCTTCCTTATCAGATATTATCTAATTTCTCAGTCTATAAGTCTTCTTTTGGCCTTTTTTTCCCCCTATTAGTGATAAATACTAAAGTATAGCTTACATTTAATTTAAATAAGTCAAGCTTAGCTGTTTCATGGGTAGCCACTATCATAAAGCATGTGTCTTTTATGGTCACTCCATTGTAGCTGCAGTCAGGGGTGACTGGCAGGTCTGTGTGTAAGAACTGTGGCAGGTGTTTGCATTGGGACATGAAGTTGTGCCAGAAAGACAAAGAACTCATATGAGAATACCCATAACAGCCACACAACAGAATTCAGACGGTCATGTCAATCAAAATCTTTTTTATTATTATTTTTATGACATTTTTGCTTTATTTGACAGGACAGTGGAGACACAGAGGAAAGTGGGGAGAGAGAGGGAGATGACATGCAACAAAGGTCCCATGCCGGATTTGAACCCAGGACGCCAGAGTTATACGGTACGCACCTTAGCCAACTGAACCACCAGGACGCCTGTCAACCAAAATTTTAAGCTTTTTTGGTCTTTTCTCTTTAACATTTTTCCTGTATACATGTATTCTCTCTAATTTGTCCTTTCAGGTTCCCCTTTGAATTTGAAATATGTTTGGTATTAAAGGAAGGAAGCCCAAATCAATAATAGGAGGGCTGGTTCTCTGGGCTTTATTGACCACCGTCATGCTGGTACTGTACAGCTTATCTAACCCAACTCAAGTTGAGAGTAGGTAAATATTTACAAAGAAAGCATTATTTTATTGAGATAAATCAAAGGAGTCTGAGTTTCAGTCTTTACTTACCCATATACTTTATTCACAGGGGCTCCCATGAACGCTCTTGTGCTCTTAGCATGTCAAAATCATGGCAGAAGAATTTGACCGTCCACTCTCAAGGCACAAAAACCAAGTCAGAAGAATGCTCTCCCAAGGTGAACATCATGTTCATGAAGACCCACAAAACTGCTAGCAGCACAATACTCAACATCCTCTTCCGATTTGGAGAAAAGCACAAGTTGAAGTTTGCCTTCCCTGATGGACGCAATGACTTTTTCTACCCATCACCTTTCCTGTGCTCCCAAGTCAAGGACTACCAGCCTGGAGACTGTTTCAACATTGTTTGTAACCATATGCGCTTTGCTGCTCAAGAGGTCGCCAAGCTTCTGCCTCCAGACGCTGTGTACATAACCATCTTACGTGACCCGGTGGAGCTCTTTGAGTCTTCCTTCCATTACTATCACCGAGCCGTTCCCCTCACATGGAGGATCAGTGGAGACGACAAACTGGCAGAGTTTCTGCACCGTCCTCGGGCCTTCTACACCCCAGAGGCTTACAATTCATTCTATCTGAAAAATCTGCTCTTTTTTGACTTTGGTTTTGACAATAACCTCGAGGCTGATGATCCCCGTGTTGTGAGCGATATTCATACCCTGTCTAAACATTTCCATCTGGTCCTCATAGCAGAATACTTCGAGGAGTCTCTTATCCTGCTCAAGGACACGCTCTGTTGGACCATGGAGGACCTGCTGTTTTTTAAGCTCAATGCACGCAAGGGCTCATCTGTGTCTCGACTGACTCCTGAGTTGAGAGCCAAAGCCTTAGAGTGGAACGCGGTGGACTGGAGACTCTATCAGCACTTTAATTCTACATTCTGGGCCAGAGTGGAGGCTTACGGGAAAAAAAGAATGAAACAGGAGGTAAGTGAGCTGAGGAAGAGGAACGCTGAAATGAAGGCCATCTGTATTGAGGGTGGGGACGCAGTCGAAGCCAGGATGATTCAGGATAGTAGCTTGCTGCCCTGGCAGCCAGTTGGAGAGTCTTCCATCCTGGGATACAACATGAAGAAAGATGTTGACCCCAAATTCAGAACACTCTGTCGAAAAATGCTCACACCTGAAATACAGTACTTATCAGACCTAGGGGTAAGCCTGTGGCTCACAAGATTATGGGGTTGGTTAAAAGATGCTATTTACTGAATATTGAGACATGCACTGAGAAATTTGAGACAGGATCTCTTCTAAGTTTGACTGGGATGAAAGAAATATTTCTGAGTAAATGTATACTGTAACATTACATTGTGTGTGTGCTTGAGTATGTGCGTGCATGTGTGTGTGACACTAACACACAACAAATCTGTCACTAACACTCCAACTCCAACTCTTTATCACAGTCTCTCCTTTTATTTTAGCATCCTTTGCACATTTTCATCCCCTGAATATGTCTTTAAGCAGATACATGAATTACTTTGATAGTGTTCAGTCACATTTGTTATCTGGATCGATGCTCATTAAAGACCGAATCAGCACTAAATCACGTTTTTTGATCTGTAAACATGGTGAATAGCAAATTTCAAATTAAGTCCTGCATCTGCTTCTAGGGGCAGAAAATCTCAAAATGCACTGCTCTATGTGCTGAAACTTTCAACTGTGTTTCACTTCTGGCCACACCTCAGTGAGTGATGTCAAGCCAGGTATTTCATTTTTGGCAGCATCAAATGCTGTACGATCAGAAAATTTTTAACGCTCCCAAGTAGAGATGGGTGATCCATTGAGAGAGTTGGAGTTGGAGACTGGCTGAAAACAGTGTGTTTATGCACTCTTTAAAATAGGTTGTATTGTGGCCCAATAATCCTCTTTTTATCCTTTTAAACACCTGTACCTCAATTAGCAATATTCTGCAAATGAGGCAAACTTCCCTGAACTTCTGTCTCTCTGGGAAGATTTATTGGCAAATCCTGAGCTAGACTGTCTAGAGGGTGACTGCCCAGTTTTCTTTTACTTGAGATGCTGTTGAGATACAAAATACTGCTCAATGCTCATATGCTCCTCTCACATTACTCAATATATTCTTTTGGAATTCATATATATGCAGATTATTCATGCAGTTCTTACTAGCATCAAATATGTTCAGGGTGGATATTTGTTTCCTGTTTATAATTGTTTATGGCTATGTTTTTTGTATGGCTATGTTTATAAAAGCCTATATTTATGGTTTTGGTAATGTTATGGTTACATAACATCTGGTTGTTGTTTGTTAAATACAGATTATCTGATCTTTGGTGCCAGGTGATGTCAACTTCAACACAACAGGTGCTTTACACAGATTTGGGTTTGGGGTTTAGTTACGCTTTAAGTGCTGGATGTCCCAAAATTTCCTAAATCTGAGATTGTTGTATTTGTTAATTGAAAGCCTTTTTATAATATTCATTTTTATGTAGTTTCATCCCTGTAGTAATTTTGTCCTTTTTTATTTTATTCTCATTTGTCCCTTTCCTCTGTTATGTATTCTTTTCTTGTATTTATTCATTTATCTTATTTTGTTTTGTAAAGCACTTTGCAACGGTTGTTTGGAAAAGTGCTATAGCTATAAATAAAGTTTATTGTTTGCGTGGCCATGCAAAAGTCATTTTACAAAATTTGTTTGCGTGAATGCATGCATGTAGAGACAGCCTAAATTAACCTACACTGTTTTACTGTATGCAGGTATAATAACGTGTGTATTGGACTTTTACATGAAGGATAATAAAATGTAAGGATGTGATCTTTGTCTTGTTAGTGCATCTATTTGCATTAGAGGGAGGAAAGTGGAAGAGGGGATCATGGTTTGAGAATGTGAGCAGTGCTTCAAATGTGTGTTACATCTCCAGTTGATGACAACAATCGAAATGATGTAAGGTGAGAACATGGCGTAAGGTTATGACATCACATTCAATAGTTTGTCTTTCAAAAACTCAATACCACTTTTTATTCATTTATGGGCAGAATGGTAGGCAAGAATGAAAGTTAGCTAGGTGACTTAACATTAGGTTAGGTGACGTATGTTAGCTAACTGACTGCCTGAAATGACTCAAATAGCAGTAATTAGCCTCATTAACAAGCTTGCCAAGGTCTGTCATTGCAATAAAGGAAGGTAAGTTTGAAGAAAAACAGCAAGAGGAACACACTTACCCCTCTCCCCTACCCATCTTAGGAAATTGATTCATGCCATCTTCACATAGGAAGAGATGGCCACACACATTTCTTTGTCACTGTAATATAAATTAGTTGGCCTTTTGTAGCATGGGCTATTTCCTGATAGGGCCGGGCCTAAATGAGTAGCACAGACCTACTGGTTGGATCATAAGGAATTAGCTGCCAGTCTGTAAGAAGTTTTAAGGCATGGCCTAGGACCATATTTAGGCAGGTAGTAGTGTTAAAAAAATGCCCTTCATACTGGTTATGCCCCTTTTAGCTTATAGCTCCTCAGGTGATCAGTTTTAGCAACATTCCATTAGAAACTCAATCTTGGTATTTCAATTTGAAAAGGTCGCCTAGGATAAAAAGGACAGGGGCCATCGCCCCCCTGCACCCCACCTGTGCATGACTATGTCTCTGAGCAGCTCCTTCTCATCAGCCAAACAGGTAGCTTTCTTCAATGTATCTTCGATGCAACGAATGTGCAATGTAATAAGCAATTAAGATTCTTGCTGGAGAGAAAGTTTATTCCTAAAATGCATGTTCATGTCCAGTGAAAACAGAGTTTAAAGTCGCTATTGATGCAAAGGTTGTATCGGTCTGCAAGCTTTTGAACACAAAACCTGCTGGCTGCTCCACCTGCTGGGCAAAATAGGATTCTTTCAAATCAGTGATAATATTACAAGGCTGACCCCATGTGAAACACATCATCCAAGGTGCTTTATCAAATTGCATTACTGTCATGTGAGCAAGCAACTGTTCATTATGAGTTGGTATTGACAGACTAGTTGTCTTATCATGGCTTGGAAACCTTGTTACCTTCTAATCCCTTTGAAGAAATACCCAAGCATTACTTAAGCACATAAAGAGGGGAAGAAGCATTTAAGTGACTTAACTACATGCAGTTATCCCGACACAAGGCCCTACACTTGTGGCATGCTAAAAAAGTTGTCATCATTGTCCAAACCTTTGAGCTACTGACCTATGAATAGGATGCAAGTATTCATCTTATATTTAGACACAGCTTGCAAACATGCAGTTAGCAAACCAGCCATCAGTATCATGATCAGTGTTGCTATAAAACAGAGGCCCTAAGTGGAAACATATCTGTATGTCTTTACCTATTATGAACAAAATTTCAGATAACATAATGTGTCTGTGATGTATGCTATGCTCTTCAATAGGCATTATGAGATATCACTTGAGAAAAAACATGGTAGAAAGAATATAATCAATGGGCATATTCAATACTTGTATTGGTACCAGGGTTGAGGTCAATTCAAGAATGAACTCAATTCCAATTCAAATGAGGAAGTGTAATTGTTATTTGAAAAAACCTACAGGAAACAGAACTGGAATTTAATTGGAATTTCAGAAAACTTAATTTAATTCAATTATATTCTGAAAGATTCCATGTTTTCTGTTTTTTTCTTACCACATCTGAGATTACACAGTGTTATAACTCCAGGAAGTGAATTGGAATTTACCATGCATTCTAAATTCAATGAATGAATGGCCCCAACATTGATTGGTGCAAAGACATGTAAGTATTGTTATGTATACATAATGTTTGTGCATCAACAAATCAAAACATTGTGAACGCTGTATGACATTTAACACATCTGTTTAATTTAACAAGCCATTTACAAGTTGTGAGGGAAAGGAAGGCATCACAAGCAATGACAAGGGAGAGGACGAGTTGACGAGTTGACAGGAACCATTACTCCATCTCCATGATGCTCTGACCAGTCTTTTAACTCCCACGGGGTTTCTGGTAGCCTGAAGCCAGCCTGGGCATGACTTTCAGAACATAGTCCATGTTGATTGTGATTCAGGTGTGGAATCCAAGAAGAATGGAACATGGAAGTGTGAGAATTACTTCGTTTCTGTCGCAACTTCGGGCCGCATCCTATTCCTCGTCTTTGTTCTCGTAATTGTGTTTGATGTGTTTCCAGAGTTTCTGTAATAAACCCAGAATTAAGAGTTACACAAAAGAACCATCTGATTCCAACATACAGCACTACACCGGTAAACGCAAACAGCACCCGCTATCACCCGCTAGCGAACAAGCTACGTTAGCTTAAGTGTTAGCTAACGCTGGTACGTCCTCTACTTACAAGGTCAGGGTAAAACGGGCAGTAAAACATCAAGGGACACACTTACCCCCCGATTCAGTTGCTCGAAAATAGCATCGCCCCCTTGGTCAAACATTCGTTCAAATAAGACTGCTCCAACCATAATGGTTACAGCGAAAGTAGACGTTCTCTTGAAGAGCAGATTATAGACAGACTTTGCCAGCGCCATGACGACGGTGCAGTGAGCTACGGAAGAGGTTGAGACAAGAGCGAAACCCTGCGCTCACTTCCGGCTTGGGCTGACCAGATCGCTCCTGTTTTGAATGCCAAATAATCGTGTTGTTTTTGTGAAATACTAATATTTTGTTGTACTGGTGCAGTAATTATTTCATGATAGGCTACCGATAACGTGTGGGTTGGCATTAAATTGTCGAATTAATTTAAAGAATGCATTTTACGTTTCTGAATTAGCACATATCTTCCGGGTTTGATTTTCCCACAAAATAATTCATGAACGCAACGCTGTGTACTTAGCAGCCAACTTGGAAGTCCCGGGTATCGGACTTTTTCACCAGCACTTGAACGCACAATAAGGAAACGGTAAAAAGGTCATTTCCTACTGAGTGTAGCGTCGCATTTCAAAGCAAATATCAACGAAGAGGACAGCAATATCTCGCCAATGGTCAGTTAGGTTGTACTTTTACCCCTAACACATACTGAATTTTGATGAATTATCAGTTAATGCATATGACTGAAATCAGTCCACCTTACTTAGTTGTCGTACCACTAACGTTAAACGTTCGATTTCAACAGGGTTAAGGTGGACTTAGCCAGCATAATATCACACTGACTAATAGTTGTGAATATTACGCTCGACGTTAGCCCGATGTATTTACCCCGCAACACACTGGCCGGTAAACTCAACATCGGTTCGTAAGCTTAAAAAAGTGATTCGCAAAGCCAAAGAAACGTTAAGGTTCTGTACATCTATAAACAGGATTGTAACACACGTTTTGCTCATTAAATCCACGTTACAACAACGAATAACTATCCATGCCTTCGGTTATCATTTTACATCTCCATTCATAGGTTTACAGATTAATTTTTTTACGTTCAGACTTTTGTCTGTTTGTATCCCTATTCTCAAAACACTAATCGAAATGTAAACAATGTTTTCTTTATTGTGAACCGGAAGCAATGCATTTGTATGTGGTTCCTACCTTGACAATTTCAAAATAAAAGTGGTTTCACCGATGCACTTCCTTTAATACACCATTAGAGGGCAGTACAAGTAGGCTACCACTTCGTCCTAGTGGTGGCGGTTGTTGTTGTTGTTGTTGTTGTTATTGTTGTTGTTCTTCTTGTTCTTGTTCTTGTTCTTGTCCTTCTTCAGTATTAGTTTTGGTGTTCTTGATAGTAAGGATCAGGCCTTTACATTAGGCAGATACTCTACTGTGGAGACTGTCGGTGGGGGTGGGGTGGGGTAATTCTGCTTGCTGCAGCAGTAGAAAGTAGGAATCAGCAGTTGTGGGGAAATCCCAGTCCAAAATCACAGGAATAACATTTGTCTATTTGTGGAAACTCTGGGGATTCCCTTTTGTAGGGAAGGAGCTTTGTGTTCATATCTAGCAGTGGATAACATGGCAAGGTCCATCCAGAATTTAGAGAAATACTGGAAATGATATCAGTAACAACTTCCAAAAATTAGCACTGTTATGAACTCTATATGTCAGAAACGTTACTTAACGACGGTCGTGTTGCTGTTCACTGTGTTTCAGACATTTGAAAGTTGACACCTTGCTGTGTGGCTTGAACACATGACCTGAGCCATGGGGAAGCGGTATTACTGTGACTACTGTGACCGGTCCTTTCAGGACAACATGCACAACAGGAAAAAACACCTGAATGGCGTTCAGCATCACAGAGCAAAAAAGGCCTGGTTTGATCACTTTAGAGGTAAGACTTGCAGTTCTTCTCAGACCTCAGAGATGTGGTTATAATCCAATTAAATGATATAAGATGATGTGCTAGTGTGATTTTTAGTAGTGATCCTGTACATTCCAATCGAAAATACCAAGCAAGTTGTAAGCCTATTTATTAGATCCAGATTAGAGATTTAAGCAAGCTTACACTCCAGCTTGCCATATTGGCTATTAAACTACTTACTTTAGAGCAGAAGGTGACATAAAGGGTCATGAGTAAAAATCTGTCTGTCTGTCTAACATGCTTACATTTTGCTCATCATGTTGCAGACTCTGCAGCCATTCTGTATGATGAGCAAGCCAAGAAACCCTGCAGGAAGTTTCTCCAAAAAGGTAGCACAGTCAAGTTCTACATTCTGTCATTGAAGAGGGAATGATATCAAATGACTATGTGTAATGATATATCTTTTTTTTCTGGTGTTCCTGTATTAGGAATTTGTGGTTTTGGCCCCAACTGCAGGTTTTCTCACATGTCCGAAGAGGATTTGACGAACCTAAAAATGCAGATTGAAGGTGAGCTGCCTGTAACCATAAGGTGGTGCTGTCTACCATGTGACTGAGGCTTCTCAAAGTTGTGATGCATCACATGGGATTGTGAGAGCAAGATACCACAGATCTAATAGATCATAATATTATAGTCATTGTAAATAATTTTCTCATCTGTAAAAGCATATTTCAAGTGTTTGATTGCACAAGAGAAGAGTGTAAATGTCCATGACAGATGCACAATGAGTTGTAATTGAATGCAATAGATATCAAGGTGACTGTTGAATAGCTCCATATTGTGAGGAGTAAGATTTATTTTTTCTTTCAGATGAACGACAGCACAGGGACGGCCGTTGGGGCAGAACCCCAGAGCGAAGCATAGAAGACTGGCTCACTAGACGGGAGAAGAAAAGAGTTGCCCTCGGTAGCAAAGGGTATGAATGTTCATTATGCTTTCAACACTTATTCATACGTGGTTTGCATGGCTAATGGTTATTCCTATTGATCTAGAATTCAACTCGTCAATTCTTTATTTCTACAGAGTTCAGAAAGATAAGGAAGACGATGAAGGAAGCCAAACGGAAAGTGACATTCCTCTACAGCTCCTCTCCATTCCCAACCTGCCACCCTCACTGCTGCCCCCTCCCCCGGACGGGTGGAAAGTCAGACTGAACACTGAATGGGGTTGAAGGATATTCACTATCCCATTCAGATCATTATATTGCATCGAAAGAGGAATATCACATAATACCATTTTCCTTAAGAAATGTTAATGTGACATACATGTTTTAAGTGGCCAGATTTGTCAATTTAACACTTTCATTTAATACCAGAACCTGATTGTTGCAATTTCTCATTTTTAAGAATAAAAACTTTAAAATAATCTTTTTCTGCATTCTAGTAGAGTTTGTTTTTGCAGGTGATGTTTGTTTGATGTAGAAGCACTATTGGTTCCATTTTTACTAACTAAAATTGCTTGTGCAAAAATCTACATGAGTTAAAGTAAAAAGTAGCTGATCGGAAACAAGAGTTACTTAAAATGGCCACGAGCTGTGGGATGTAGAGCGTGAGCATTAACTCCTCCCATAGCTGTGTTGTCAACTTTGATAATAGTTTACTCTGTATAAATGCACTGTCGCATTATAAATGCACTGCTTATTATTTGAGCTGTAATTTAAAAAAAAACAAAAAAAAAACACTCTAAATGCCCCTCATTATTCAATAATGTTCTTGCACTTGCATTACATTGATGTTTCTTGATCAGCTCTACAACTAGATAGCAAGGTTAGCAAGCTAGTTAAACAACAAATGCAAACCAATAACACTGTAGCTGGATGAATGTCTTCTGGTTAATGTTAACTAAGCCACCATCATGGATGAATTTGAGCATTAGTTTTACAGTTACATCCACATGCTTGCGTAAGATGCAATTGCAGTTTCAATTTATGATTGCCCTGGTTCTGATGCAATGTCATGGAGAGCCCACAAAATTTGTGGTGTAAGTACTCTATATGTAAAAATGTAGTGAAGTGTAAGTCAAAGTTCATCACTTGCTCACTCAATCTTCTAAAGAGTAGGCCTACTGCAATCTTGTTGGGGAAATGAGGTTGACTCCACTGTCTCCTGTACATTTTAATTATAAATCAAATGGTTTCTTCTATTAAAATGCCATACCTGATAACAGTGATTAACTTAAAAATAATTAGAGTTATTAGCTTATAACAGTTAATAGACATTACAAGTTTTATCTTAAGTTATGTATTTCTCAAGAAATCAAAATTGTGCAACAATTTCACAAATTACAGCTTCTCCACTGACACTGGTCCATTTTTTGAAGCTCATCACACAAAAACTTGAAGTGAAAAATGTTCAAAATTGTCTGAATATGCCACATAGAAAATGGGGAAGGATAGTTGCATCTTGAAGTCACTGAAAATGGATAATGTAATTTAACTTGAAAAATGTGTTACCTTGCCTGACTGTTGCATCATTACTCGGAATGACTGACATACCATAAGATTTATTTTAGGTATTTCTGCTTTATTAGAGAGTAACAGTGGAGGGAGACACGAAAGACGGGATGACATGCAGCAAAGGCCCCGGGCCGGATTCGAGCCATACCATATGAATGAATGAACATTTAAAAAACCCCACGTAATTCATGATAACCTGCGACCTATTTGGCTCTGCGAAACCAAATACAAAATCTACATTTACCAAATCCGGGACATCACATGAAAGTCCGCTGCCCTACCAAATGAGATGAAGCACCAGTGTGGCTACCTGAGAAAAGTACAGGTGTAGCTCTGTATCCCGTTGTTGTACATTCACTATGGGGTTTGTTGGAATTTTTGGACCGACCAACCCTACTGACCGACACAGCGACTTATACTAGCCGGTTGCAGCTAAAAACGTCTTGCACATTAAACTTGTCTGACACACACAGACAATAATGTAATTAATTATTGACATGAAGTCAATATCAAGTCAGTAATATTTTGGACACAGATGCTGAAAGATGAAAAGATGAAAAGATGAACTTCAAAGTATCCCAGCTAGAGTTGAGATCTCCACATATTATGAGTAGAGTTGGATATTTGAGTTACCCCATTGCATTGAATCTTTCCCAGTCTGGGCTGCATAGTTTTCATCTTTGATTGATGGATCACATTGGCTTTGAAATATTGACTGCTTGCACATGGGAAATGTAGTAAAAGATGACATCAGATGTACTGTAATGACAGTTTGTCTTATGCAGCTCACTTCAGCGTCATTCTCCACCAGCTGAAGAACATGGCCAACAAAGGGTTAGCCATGTTATTTTACAACAACAAATTTCCAGACTAAATCTTGTGTGTTGTTTTGTGGGCTGCAATGTTGAGTTTGATTATGTGGAGGTGGTTGTGGATCCTTGATTGGACTTTTCTGGGCTGTAAAAGCAGGACAACTTTCTGTGCCTTACATTCCCTGGGGTATGCAGTGTAGCCTGATGTATTTTCATATAGTTCCTTAAACAAATGGCAACTGACTTAGCCACGCATCAACATATCTGGACACATCTTAAGATATCCAGAAGCACAAAACAGCCAGATGTGTGTTCTCCTGTAGTGCACAGCAGAGATCCTTTGGAGTCTGGATATCTCTTCCCTTTTCGACAATGTCATCAGCAGCACGTTTGATTGCTCCACCGACTCTATCAGGAGCGCCTTTACAATGGGACTTCACTGAGCAGTTTCACTGATAAAATTGAGTGGTTACAGAGGTATTTTCCTCCCTGACCTTCTGCAGAACTGTCCCCTTCTTCATGGCAGAGGCTATCCAAAATAGTAGCATATGGTAGCCTGAACCTCAGTTCTTTCAACCATAGTTTTCTGAAAAGTTGATTTGAACAGCTACCTCAGTGTTCCCTCCATGTTTGTCACCGTCTAATTCACAAAATTTCTGAACTCCTTTTCACTATTTGGTGTGCACTCTTGTTCCCACTGCTGCCATGTAGTTGTAGTTCATGTTTCATCGTCAGTTAGGGCGTTAGAAGCTCTGATATCCTTGATGATCTCAGGAAATCACTCTGGTTTAATTTGTTTGCAAGGTGCTTGACATTCTCATGGTCTGTGTTGGGGATTGAACTTTTTGGGCTTTTGTTTGAAGCCACTTTTGGTCAAATGCCAGTGCAGCGACGCCGTACATAGATGTGAGACATTTTGACTCGCAGTTGATGGTCAGATGCCATTGGTGTTTTGACTGATGGGCAAATCACAGGAATTTTCCATCCCACAGGACGCGTGGTTCTATGGCTGCAGCTGGCTGATAGGAGAGACCTTATCAGCAGGTCAGAGGGGAATATAAGGAGGACAGTTTCACAGTGTTACAGCTTTTTCCTCTCTCCCTCAAGATCTTGAGAGCTTTTCTTTAATAAATTCCATAAATCACAGTTACTGTCCAGTCTGCTTCTGGACGAAAAAAACCAAAACAAAACAAAAACCCTGGGTATTCAGTCCCCAACAGTGTATATAAGCACAAGTGTTCTGATCAGTTGTTTAAGGTTTTGTCATGGTCTAGTGATATTGTCTTCCCCACCTCTTCACCTTACTACCGCTTATGAATTTTCTTCAAAGGTTTTAGATGGACTCTTACTTGTACTCTCTCTTTTCCCTTTGTTAGTGTTTTTTTTGCCTGGAAACAGTCGGCTGTTCTCATCTCTCACACAAATTGAACAGCCTTTGTTTTCTTCTCTGCAGCCAGTTTATTTTCCTCGTTTGACTTGTACTTTCACTTACAGTGCTTTTTCTGGTTAGACCAGCATCTCTGTTTTGCTGGCATTGAGGAGCAGGAAGTTTAGGGACGTCCATCGTTTGACTTTGGATAAGCACCGTCTCTAAATTTAGGATTTGTGAGCGGGCAACTCACACACGAGACGAACAAAAAGTGAAGGCGTCATTTGCATCATTTGACTGATCTACAGATCACTTACCATCCAACATACCAAGCCTATCCCGTTTAATTCCAGATAACTGTATCTAAATAACTGTTTACTGATTACTGACTCCTTTCCAGCCGGCTCAAATTGCCCCGGCCCATAGTCAGATAACTAAAACAAAAGAATAGAAACAACAACAGTAAACAACATTAAACGGATTTGCACAATTCATATTACCCTGGCCCCAAATGACTCGCTTCTGTGCTGTTCTTTTTGTTATCAGAAATATGTAAAATTAGATGTACTAGGATATAACATGAACATGGATGCAATGCCACCCACAGACTGGCACATTATCTATACTCACCAGTTTGAATCGACTCGACACGCTCCACTGACAATTGACAACGATGATTAATTAATATAACCGTCAACAGGCCGTGGTATATTGAAATTAAATCACAGGTAAGCTGTGTTGTCTGCCCAACAGAGAGAGAAACAGAGAGACAGAGAGAGAGAGAGAGAGAGAGAGAGAGAATATACTGTAGATAGTGCAGATAGTCAACTTTTTGTTTAGTTGTTACATACTGTGTTCCAGTTTGGTGGTAAAAGCAGCATAGTTTACATTAAATCTGTCTTCTGAGATGGAGGATTTCATCTAACTACTGTAGTGTAATGCCTGTACTGTATTCATCTATCTGATACCAACTGTAGTCACTTAGCAATGCTCAACACCACAACTTATAATTCAATTGGAAAGTAAATCATACAGGTTTTGAGGTAAACACTAAAATACTCAATAATTAACATGTGTATTTTGAATGGAATCAATGTGTCAGAATTCATTAAAAGACAACAAACAGAGCGTATTCATCCAATAACCTTCCCTCCCTGTGGGAGCTAGGTGGTTATACTTTATCTCTTTAGCTGGCTACTCAATGCACTTGTAGAAAACAACAGTAATGTATCTTATTATTCATTGTTTTATATTGAAGTCAACATCACTTTTGGAGGGTAAGCTTGGTAAGAGGGTAACGTTCCAACAACAAATATTCTTTGTTTTGTGCCACATTACAATAAGAAATGTAATTCACAGTTGGATTCACGGTTTGATATTATCAGGATATTTTGAGCAAAATCTGAATAAAGATGATGACTGAGGGAAAACAAACCAAACGTCCAAACCATAAACAGGGGGACTACAGGTTTCTGTAAGTTAAGTTTAAGACTTAAGACCTTTATAAAACTATATAAGATTTTTGGGTGCACGTGGATTTCCCTCCACTTCCCACGGAATAACTGTGCAAAAAAGATTTGTGTCTCCGTATCGGTTTGTATCCACAGGATGAGACTGACAAATCCGCAAATGCAGCTCTGTGACTCACATAGAGGTTTTATACTTGGGAGACACAACGGTGTGCTTTGCTCTGCTATTAATGGGTGTTAGCATGCCCGTCCCATCACACCACCAGGTCTTTACTCCTCTCCCTTCTGGATCTGAAATGGTGCAATGAGTCAGTCAGGGATTCTGAATCTCACCCTGTTTCCCTTTGCACCCTGAAAAGCACCCAATCTTCTCTTCTCACACCTCATCTTGTTCCTATTATCCCTTCTCCTTCTAACACTTGTTGTAAATTGCTCTGGATTAAAGTGTCAGCTAAATACCTAAAATGTAATAGTAATATAAATGTACATGACATATGTTCTTTTAACAAGATGCGTCACACAGTGCTTTAATTTGTAAGCAACAGTCACATTTGTAAACCTAACAAATGAAAACCAACCAGCTGGCCCAAAGTTAATGCCTTCATGTTTATTGGACTACATGCATCTAGACACCACTTACATAAGTGTATAATTGATGCAGTAACCAGTATATGTGCAGTTACAGTACATACAAAAATAACGCAACAGGATACTCTCACTCTAGAGGTTAAAAATAAAGCCACACTGTAGGATGGTACAACAAAAATTAACCATTGAAAGTGAGAAGAACTTTTATCAATTACAGGGGAGACAGATTTTCCATTCCTTTTGTAAGTAGATATTGCATAAATATTTATTAGTACTTACAGTATTTATGAGTCATTTCAATTCAAAAATACATTTAGAATCAGGTTATTTTCTGCCAAAAGAGTCCATTTTCCTAAAATGGATTTCCCATCTTTCTAAAACTTTAAATAGTTACAGAGCTCACAGTTTTTGACCATAATACTGCAAATTACATAAGCACAGAACAGAAGACATCTACAGTCCAAATCAGATTCATGAAATAATATATAGACCAGATAATCTGTCAACAAACTGTATATAAACCTCATTAAACACTAACATACAGAATAGGTCACAATATTTGCTTCAATGTCTATTTAAGACAGTCTATTATTTGATACAATAACTATATTTTACATTCACACAAAAGCCATACCCTAGATGGATGACATGGAGAGGTAATGTCATATGAGTAGTTCTCACATATAAACAGGTACTAGATAAAATATCCATTTTATTTAGAGTATTGCCAGAATAATTCTTTCACACAGTTTCTTTTTTCTCTGTAATGGTATAGTTCTGATAAACTTCAAGAAAAGAGCAAGAAAAAATATATAGCATTTTGTAAAAGTTTCTTAATTCGACAAACATTTGTAAAGAAAAGAGATTCTAAAAAATAAATCTTCGACAGAAGAGGAAAAGTTAATGTAAGTACATGGCCTTAAAGCACAGTAACTGTATCTGAATGTCCATCCAACTCCAGTTTACCTGGAAATTATACATCAGAAACCTGATTGTTTTTTTGTTTTGTTTTTTACAAAATATTATGCTTACATTCATAATAAAATCACTTCGATTTAATGTGTCACTTTTCCAAGTAAGAAAATATAACCATGTCATAGTTTAAACAATAGTAATATTATGTTGTTTTGGTGGTCCATGTAAAAGCCAAAAAACAACATTGTTCATGATATGTTGTTGTCGTTCACAGCATACTGAAGAGTACTTAGAGTATTTTGTGTCTGCACAAAATATAGAGTCTGCACATCCACATAAAATTAGACATTTACAGAAAAATATCAAATACTGAGATTTGTTTTGCAATGATCACTATACAATTTGCATAATCATTTTAACATACATCAGAATTCAAAATTTGATCTCACATATAGTACACACATTTATTTCTAATTTACTGTACATGCAAGTGTGTTGTGCGTTTTTAGATAGGATGAATTGCCAGTGACATTTTCACTGGCTATGTATAGTACAGATACTATGTTTGTTGTTCTAAGCTTGTTATTGGTGTTTGAATTTAGTCACAGTTGTCAGCTCAGATCTTACACCTGGTCAAAAATTGTCTTTCACTGTTTTATGACTTATCAGGTGCTGGCGCCTGTTATGCATGCACAAGTCTGTATTATGAACCAAAATTGTGCGTGTATCTCAGGTAGATTGTGAATATGCAACATGACATGGTTTTGCCAGATATGTAATGGTCAAGAGAAAGCCAACATTTGAGTTGAATTCTGGGCTTGTTGCATAAATACCGTTGAGGCGCAGATTCTTACCTGATACTTCTTGCAGCGATTATATCTTAATATTCTGATTTCCCTATTTTATTTGTTCACTGTGCACTTTGGCTTTATTCTCAAACCTTGTTTTCATCTTGTTTTCAGTTCAGCTTGCACCATGGAAACACAGGAATTGCATTGAATCTGTTTGATTTACAAAATGATCCCAACACGCTCAGGTAAAAAAGCCCACTAAGGGCATCAAAACAAACCTAAACCAAAAACTAAGTTTTAGAAAACAATGACATCTTTACAAATTAACTGTGTGGGTTCTCTGGATCAGCTCACTAGGGTGCACAGCATGTGTTCATGGGTCTTAGCCTGTCTCTGCATGTCATCTCTTCTCTCTCTTCCATTTTTCTTGTGATTTTCCACAGTGTAATGTCCAATGATTATCATACCTTCTCTGCAAAACTGGCCAAAATGAAAAGTAAACTTGAAATTTTTGCCTTCAAGTAATTCCTTCATACAGCATTTGAGAAGGTGAATATTGCACCAAAGTTAGCAAGGGAAAATGCACTCTCCATAGAATCTAGTGTTACAAATAGAAAGCTGGCTCTAGGATACTGGATTCTAAGGTCAGTACAGCGCAAAACCCTGCTGCCCTTGAATATGTTTATCAAATTGCTACTGGGTGGCTTTGTTTAAGTCCTCTGAAGCATCAATTTTGTAAATCGAATGTCTTCAGTGCAAATCATGCTAGGCCCAATACAGACACCCTAAAGTTACATGGGTCTCACGTGGATTGAGATCCGATCAGTTTTGGTCATTTAGGATGATGGTGCACAAAGACTGAACTGGCAACATGCTCTTAGGAAATTTAACTGGATAAGAACTTTATTCTTTACAAAATCCGAAATGATTTAGGCCTTTTTTTGCTTGTAAGAAATCAGGGAAAGTCAGTGCACTCAGCACATTTACATGATTTCATGGCACCTGCCCTGTGCCCTGGTGATGTTGTCTCTTTTTATGATTCCTTAAAAACTCGAGCACGTAAATGCTCGAGCGCACATCTTACACATCTTGATACTTATGCTGTGGAGAGTTGTCAAATTGCACAGTGTTGTACAGCCTAATACATTTTTTGTGACTCAACAATTCATATCCTATTTGATGTCTTTGGTGTTTATTAGAATGCAGATGTCTTGTTTTGCATCAGGAAAACAGTATGAGCGGCAGACATATTGCAGGGCTTTGGGTGCTAAAGTCAAGGTCTGAATCGAGCCTGTTGTGAACTGGATGTGAAATTGTGCTGACAACAAATCTTCACTAAATAAGCAGAGAGACTATAAAGGCATACAGGCTTTGGATAGCCCATTCATTTTTCGTGTTTTTTTCAAAATGTGAATGTTAATTTATGCACTGAAATCTACTACCGCAAATGCTTAGGGTATAGATACATTTAATGCGGTCCATTGAATTTGATATGTAGTCAATCAACATTTTAGTTCACAAAGTCTGTTTTTTTCATTACTATTACTTACATTATTATTGGGTGCCTTCCAAATGGCATTGTACTGATTTGATGCCACATACCATTGATTATTTTGATACATTAGAAACAGTATAACTATTAATACAGTACATACATTGCCATCATCTACAGTCTGCCTTACTATCTAATATCTTAGAAAACAATTTTAATATTATATAATGGGACATTACTAGTTTTGGATACTTATCAGCCCTTAAAACATCTTTCTTTCTTTCTTTCTTTCTTTCTTTCTTTCGCTTTCTTTCTTTCTTTTATTATTTCTGTTGCACACCAACAACATTTTTTCCTAACAATATGGTATACTATGTTTAGTGGTTCACATGGAACAACAGACTTTACAACCATTTGTCCATTATAGAGAGAATGTGTTATAGTGTCTGGTCATTGTGAGTCAACTGGATCTTGGGCCAAAATGGTTATTGAAAACTTATTGAAAACCAAAGACGGCAAGATATTTTGTTAAGGTTTGCTTCTCAGTCTCCATCATTATATCCTTTTTGTAACCAGCTGGAAACTGTGCTGGGACCATTCTTTACTTCATTCCTCTGCGCAGCATCTGATTTGCTGCAATGAGCATTACGCTGATGATAAATGCAATGGCGAAGGCACAAATCAGGCTTTTCCGCACGCATGTGTGTTTCACCTGTTGTGTTGGGCTTGCTGTGGAGAGATTTAGAGAAACATATTAAAATATACAGTAATGTGAGTATTTTAATAAAGTTTGAATAGTTTCTGAATAATGTTTTGAACAAAATATTTTATGAAACATACTATCAATATCCACTTGGCACTCCGGACTGTTCAGGTGGCTCTCCTCAGTCATAATGATATTCTCAATGTCTTTCATAGTGAGGTGGTCACAGAAGGTGTCGTAAAGCAGGCTCTTAAGCTCATCCACAGTCAACTTCTGCATGTCACACTGGGATATCAGAAAACACCAAGAAAAATCTCATGAGCACCACGACAACTACTGTTCAAGTGTCCCTTAGTAAGGCACATAAACCACAGGTCAGCAATAGGCTATATGGTGTGTGAGTATTCAGCTGGCCATTGATTAAAAACAGCATACATACATTACATGTAGCTAAGTAATGAAGATACCGTTAGAGCAAAGTGTTTCATAGTGATCAGAACACTGGTGTGCTCTCTCATGGCTATTTTAAAAAAAGAGAACTTTAATGTGTTAGGAAAACGCAGAGAAGCAATTTTGAATATAATGCATGATTGTTCTGTTGCTTAAATGACTATTTCACTTCTATTATGTTTGCATGGTAATTTTAATTACAATACTTGGCTGATTATCACAAAATGTCATAAAAGCCCTCAGGAAAATCATCTTGCTCAAAAAGGAAAGATAATGGAAGTAGTTAACTCTGATAAAGGAAAGAGGTATAGACTTGACTGATAATGATGACAATGATGATGATTGATGATATATACCTTCCAAAACACAGAATCAAAGTCTGCTCCATGGAACTTATCAGGCATTCCAGCGGCAACAAGTTTTGGCCCAAGTAATGTGACAAATTCTTCAAAGTCAACCTGACCATCACCTGATAAAGCAGGCAGAGATACAAACATGTCACTGTATAGTTCGTATATTAGATTACTTTCAACAACCAGACAAAACATTCATAGTAGGTGTTCTGACATCAGCCATGTAGTCAAGGACCTGTGTGTGTGTGTGTGTGTGTGTGTGTGTGTACCTGCTTGTGCACTGTGTGAGCTTGTTGACCCACAGAGAGAGAGAGGGTGAGAAAGAGAGAGAGAGACAGAGACAGAGAGAGAGAGAGAGAGAGAGAGAGAGAGAGAGAGAGAGAGAGAGAGAGAGAGAGAAAGAAAAGATGCTAACTTACCGTCCATGTCAAGTCTTTGGATGATGACCTCCAGCTCCACCTCATTGGGCATGTATCCCAGCGACCGCATGGCCACCCCCAGCTCCTGCTTTGAGATGAACCCATTCCCATCTCGGTCAAACACTTTGAACGCCTCACGGATCTCTGTGGGAAGAAGGAGGGCAATAACTCAGGTAAGAGAGGGGAGGATGGAGGCGTAGCAACAACCTTTGGGAAATAGTCCATAAACATATTGCCATTCGGCTCGTATCCTCACCCTGCAATACAGTATTCTGTTTGAAGTGGTAAAAAGGACAGTTGCACATCAAAGGCTCAGATCTTCAGTCCTTCTGTTTGATGTAGATATGGATACTCAAAAATATGAAACTCTTTAATATTCACTATAGTCAATATCCACAGTAGTTATGTGTTATTCTGATTATTGTGTTAGTATGTGTAATTCGTATTATGACTGACAATTAAGTCAAGATTTGTGAACATGAAAATCGCTGAAAGAGAAAGCTGTAAGAGAAAACCAGTAGCCTACTCTAATCTGTGATCTTTTAAGTGGTCTTTAAGACAAGACAAGACAAGACAAGACAAGATGAGAGGAGATGAGATAAGATAAGATGAAACTTACAGCAGGGAGAATACAAATAGTAATATTAGCAAATGGCTTTATATAAAAAATACCCAGTTGCAACTGACAATTCCAACATGAGAGCATGTTAAGTAGAATTTACTGAGACTTACTGAGACAAATAAAAAAATGAATGTAGAATACATACAATATGAAAACACACCAAAAATATAAAACATATTCAGTATGAAATAATTAGAAAAAAGAGGAGAATGACATGAGACCATGAGGAAAACATATGTGAATTTACAACATATATACAGGTTGTGCAGATATGTGCATCGTATTCAAACTAGCAAGTCTACAGAAGGCCATACAAGTGTCTAGATGTCTAGATGTATATTGTGAAGAAGTATTCACCTCATCTGATATATTCAATTTAGAGATGTAGGACAGAATGATATGGATGTGTGCTTTGTTAGCTGAGGCCTTATCAATGTATAAAAAAAGTGACAATGCGCAAAACGCATAGGCATTATTGTCTGTTCTCAGCATCTATATCATTATCAGAACATGTTTATGAAAGGAGGGGACTTTTTCTGTCTTGAAAAACACTGAACAACAATGGTATTCATTGAAGGATATAACAGAGTAAAACATTGCTCTCCAAAAAAACTTTACCAAAGACTCCCTGGATGTTACACGATGCTTCTAGAACAATGTCATAGATACCCTTTTAAGAATTAAAGACAGAGACAGGTTTTCTAAACAGGGCCTCACACACACCTGATGTCACAGCCAATTTAGATGGTCCCAGACAAATTTTCAAGATCGGAGTGAAAACGACATGTCGTGACTTGCATAGCGTGAGAAGGTCAGCATGCCATGTCCTGATCTCCCGAAGCAGTCTGGGACGTCCTGATCATTTTCAAATATGTTTGACATTTTTGTCATTGCTCTTGTAGTGTGAGTGCAATACAACAAGGGATTTGTCACATTGGCCAATTAGATTGCAGCAGCATATGTCATCACTCTGTTTACTGCAAAGCACACATGGGAAATATGGCTACAAAGAACCCAACCATCTGCGCCCAAACCCTAGTCTTCTTCTTCTTCTCCTTTCTTTCTTCTATCTGCACATATGAATGTACAAACACAAATTGCGGCCAGTTGCTGTTCATCCATTGTTGTTGTTGTTAGCGCTAACACTAATGACCCATTTGGCTTTCCGTCTTGCAGGCTCTAGTCCCACGAGGCAAGACCTGCTAGACTTCAACGTCTTGTCAAATCCTGTTTGAAGTCTGCCCCGCATGAGACTTTGCAGTCCCTTGTCGTTGACTCTTGTAGTGTGCAAACTCACGTCGTTGCCTCATAAGATAATAAGATAAGATAAGATATACTTTAATGTGCCCATAGGGAAATTTGTTCTGGACTCCGTCCTGCAGTTCCACAGAAAATAAAATCATACATACTACATAGTAAAAAACGTCAACATCTTAACAACACATGGCTTCCATACACATACACAGTTTGCACATACACATATTCAACAGTTTGCCTATACACATATACACATACACACCTACTGACAATGGCGACATATTGCACAACCCTCATGGCCAACATCTACATTACATGTTAGTGTTGAGAAGCTTAATGGACATAGGCAGGAATGAATGTTTATAACGGTTCAGCCTGCTCTTGGGAACCCTGAATCTTCTACCGGAAGGTAAGAGCTGGAGCTCATCCTAAAGTGTGTGCACTGTTTTGATACAAGATGGGATTTGGTAGCTCGGTAAATGTGAGATGTCCTGCAACAGTCGTGTAATGTGCTTCTGGCATAATACTGATCATCTGAGGAGCTGTAAGTTAAAAGGTCTGAAGGGCATTTTTGTAACACAGTATTTCCCCTATATGTAGGCTATTGAAGCCTGGCACACATGCTTTACCTCTCCTCAAGAGATTACATAGGTCAGCAATGAGCATTTAAGGCCACACAAATATTTTCATCCTCTCCATAAAACCATAAGACGCTTGCCTCCTTCTCTTATCCGCTCTGTTCAGCACAAACGTCTGCAGCTCTTTCGGATGAAAGAACTGCCAAAATAGTGAGAGATGCCAAACTGCATTGAGAAGCAACTATTAGGGCTGGCCGGTAAACAGAATTTGTTTTCACAATCTATTTTAATAATAATTTTAATTAATTTTAATTTTAATATTTTTTTACACCATTAACTATATCATTAGTTTTGGTGTGAATATGGTCCATATTTTTTAAAATAGCGTGCCAAACTATCCAAATATCTCCTCACTTTCAGCAGTATAGTGCAGATTCACCTGGAATTCTTAAAGGATAAGTTTGAACCTACATATAATTTGTGTCTTACCTGTAGCAGAGAATATTGGCTCCTGAGTCAGCTGTTGGTTGACTCAGGAACTCTTGCTGTTAACAATGAGTCCAAATGGGGGTAGTAACTGAATACCATCAGTACCTATTTTGTATAAACCAAGTAACATAATCTAGAAATGCTGGTCTAGCATTTTTTTCTTAGTTTTTGGAAAATGGAAATGGAAACAATGGAAACTAAACAAATAAACTACTTTGGTATGGTCCTATTTGATATTTCGGTAACGCTTTATTTTACAGCCCGCTAATTACAGTGTAACTAGTTTGTAATTATGGGGTACTAATAAAATAACAATGCTGTAGTTACAGAGTAACAAAACAAGAAGTCCAGGAATTAAGGGGTAACAATTTTGTAATTATGAGAGACTTATAAGGTAGTTATGGTGTAACTGTTTTCATAATTACTGCATACTTAGAAAATAATTACAGGGTACAATAATGTAATTAGGGGGGGCTAAACAAATGTTATCGGTGCTTAAAGGTTCATGGACTGGAAAAAGGCCATTGTAAAGTGCTATCCATGTTTCTGTTAACTAAATGGGTTGATGCACAGGTTGTTCTGGAAAAAAAAAATTCTACACCTGAAAAGCTGAATTGAAAATGAATAACTTTTCTTTTTATTTTCCTGAAGTATCCCCTCAGATATGATAGTAGGTAGTAGTAATAGGTAATGATAATATATAGTAGTAATAGTAGTAGGTAGTAGTAAGATTAGAGTGAGCTAACTTGTGGCTTAAAACAGTGAAAGTGCAATAGGAATTAGCAATTAAATAGATGTTTTCCGCATAAAAAATACGGTATCTTAATACAAATTCCAAATATTCAGTCATGTGTTTTTTAATGATGTGTACTTTATAAACCATGTACGAAGTGGGACATCTCTGTCATCAAAGTTTACTGGGGCCTGAGCTTCATCATCTGATGAATCATAATGCAGCTGGACAGAATGCAGCAGAGTTCATAGAATTTAGAATGTCAGTGTCATAAAGGAGCGATTGACCTGAAGACACACACAGACTCACAGTTTCATCTCTGATCGGTGTTCACCTGCAAATTGAGACAGAAAACTCAACAATATCTACCTTTCAGAAAGGAAAACATGGAGAGTGATTTCCATCTTGGTAAGCCACATGTATTTATAATTTTATTATTTAACAGGAAAAGATTAGTACAGAGGATTTTGCTCATCAGGTAAAAGGTTTTACCTGATGAATGTCTAAGGACCGAAACGTTGTATCAGTAATAAAGTTTATTGCAAGTAAAAGGACAGCGTGCGGGAATTCTCTCTTCTCTTGCCTATAATATAAAATGTAAAATAATCCTTTTATAAAACAATATAGGGTCTAAATACTTACTCCATAACTACAGGGAACAAGCACTGATAACATTTGTTTTGTCCCCCCTACTTACGTTATTGTACCCTGTAATTATTTTTTAAATATGCAGTAATTACAAAAATAGTTACACCATAACTACCTTATAAATCTCTCACAATTACAAAATTGTTACCACTTAATTCCCGGACTTTTTTGTTACCCTGTAGCTACAGCATTGTTATTTTATTAGTACCCCATAATTACAAACTAGTTACACCGTAATTAGCGGGCTGTAAAATAAAGCGTTACCGATATTTCAAAGTCGTTCAATTTCATATTGCATTTCATTTTCAGATTGGAAAAGTATACTGCATTTTCTCCCTTTAATGGCCGTATACATGCCACTGTACAAAACTCAAAAAACCTACAGACCCCACTAGCAGCTCTGTGGAAGTGCCCTTTTAAAGATTATTCCAATGCCAGTTCTGCTTCATTACACAGTTCATAGTGAAAAGAGACAGAAAAGATTAGAGAGGGGAGATGTAACAAACAACAAAGGTTCCAGGCCAATTGTGAACTCAAGACGTATTTACATGGTAGGCGCCTTTGCCAACTGAGCCACCATGACAGCCGCGAAGTTGCCCTTTTTGAGAACCAACCTGAAGCCAGCCATTCATGCAAGACTTCCCAAAAATATAAATGAATAGAAACTGTTTTGTTCCTTGGAGGGATGAAGCAGAGGTTGATGGAACCCTATAGCTGCATCAGCTCACCAAAGAGGGGATGGGAGGTGTTGTTTAGGATGGAGTTCAGTTTAGTCCTCCTCCCTTCTGCTCCTGCCTGAGGGTCAGCCCAATGACAAAGCTGGCCTTTTTCATCAGTTTGTTAATCCTGCTGCATTCCCCTGCCTGACGCTGCCTCCCCAGCACACTGCTGAGAACAGTGTGCTGTTTACCACTGATTGGTAAAACATGTTACGTAGTCTGTTGCATGTATTGAAAGACTACGGCCTCGTTTCCCAATAACTCTTAGGTAACTAATTCTCTTAGGGGTAAAGAGGGTTTTCCCACCGCACAGCTGAGGGCATCAAGAGGTATATTGAGGTCAAGCAGGCAGGCAGTCAGGCAGTCAGTAAGTCAGTCATCAACACTTCGTCAGATGGCCTCTAGAGGTTTCCCATGAATAGGCTCATCTGTGGCGCACCGCCACAAAATCAAAAGTTGGTCAATGTATAGAAATTGATGTAAATCGATCTCTACTGTGTCTGATGTGTGTATCACGTCATGTCTGTCATTTAGCGATGCAGACCTGCAGACCAGCAGCATTGCACTCAATCCAACAGTCTGCTATTGTGAAAATGAAAGTGAAACTTAAAATTCCACACGCGCCGTGGGGCCTGTACGGCATCTGTGCTTGTTAAGTGTGATCATATGACAGTTCGTTCATTACAAGCTCCCAGTAAGTTGGCTGACTTCTGATGCCAGTGCCTACGTCATTCCGGTAAGGTAGTTGCAGTACCACAGCCGGCTGCTAGCTAATGGTGCAGTAAGGTCAGTTTCCCCATAGAGAACCATTGTAAATAATTATTTTCAGAAAACAAAAGGGAAAGACCTTTACTAGTAGGCAAAGGTACTGATCCATTTTTCTTTCAAAATTTAACTTAACTTTGACAATATAGCTTCACTTGTTACTCCACTCTATTTTTGACTTTTTCCTGTTTACCTTCTCACCACTAAAGCAAAGAGAGATAAGTGTCCAAAAAGTGTAAAGGACGTCCACAGACAGACACTTAAGCCAATCCTATGATTTCAGATTGATGTAAGGAAGTGACCAAGTATGTTGTTGAAGAAAACAAATCAGAATTGGATTTGTTGGATTTGTTGTTGTGCTGGTGTGTTTTTTCCTTACACTCTTCTGTAGACTAACTCTGTGGGATGCCACCAGAGAAAACAGAATATTGTGAAATGTTTAAAGCCATTTTTCTCACTTTTTACTTTTAGATACATGACAGATTAAAAGACTCATACCTTGATCTGACAGAGCTATCTCAGTCATTCAAAAAGTTATACACGGGAGAGTTTATAGTTTTCGGAAATATGAAAAAATAAAAATGTCTTCACCATGTGAAGGGTTTTTGCAGGCTCTCTGAACAAGAGAGCTGCAAACAACACATTATTCAGGTGTTATCACAACATTGCTCTCTGGGCGACTGCACCACTATGTGACTGAGAGGAGAAAGAGAGGAGAAAGAGGAGGGCAAGAGATTGGCAGGTCTGCATCAGCCAAGGGATGTACAATACATGATTGGTTTCACTGCACGTAAACAAGTTATTGAACATCTCTTTTGAAAATATATTTTCCACTTCCCTGTCCCTTCTCCAGAAGCTCATCTATCCAGTTGCATCAGTCGCAGTGTTTGGAGTGTTTTTTTTTTTTCTTTCTGAAGAGGCACTTAGTCTTCTAAGACTGGTCAGAGGCAGTCGTTACCTACGATCATTTTTAAGAGCGTCTTAAGATGCTTTTCAGAAACACTTCACAAACTAGGCAAACGAGGCTTCATAAGATTGATGCTACGATCATCTTAGCCTTAAAGCAATCTTCCACTTAGTTAGGCGACATGATCTCACACAAATACATAAAATGAACACAATCTCTAAAACGGCGATTTACGTGCTGTGGACACGTATTATGGGAAAATAACGTTTCTAGACCACAAACTCAATTACATTCCCCCCGCAACAAATTTAAATACGTTCCTCCACCACAAATTTAAATACGTTCCTCCACCACAAATTTAAATACGTCCTAAAGGTTGGTTAACGGTTAAATTTAGGCAAGTAAAACAAGTTTGGTTAAGGTTGGGGTAAAGGTTATGGTTAGGCAACTAAAACAACTTGGTTAAGGTTAGAGAAATGGTTTGGTCATGGTTAAATAAGAAAAACGTTCGTTAAAAATTAAAAGGGTTAGGGTTTCGCCGACATCGAAGGCAAACGTATACGCCCATCCGCCATCCCCCACCACAACACCCTTACTTTCCACCGTGCTACTTCAATGTGACACTACGTCCAGTTTATAGTCATGTCTCCTTCACGTAACCAGTTTGTGCTGGGAAAACGTAAATGTAACACTTTACGTTCCACCAACACGTAATGGTCGTGTTCATTTCACGTTTTTCTGTGAGATCAGTCTGTAGTTATAACATGGGGGTTATTCGGCGTGTAGCGTTCAGATTTGTACTTCCCATTCATTTGAACGAGGCCGCAAAAAATAGCCTGAAAACTGACATTTAACACATTCGTGGACAGATTCGACAACAGATCCCACTACTGTGATTTTCAATTGACAGATATTTCATGTAAATTATCCTGGATATTGTCACAGTGTCATAAAGTTGTAATGGAGAAGCTGATCTTGACTATTTAAATTCACAGCAACAGTAGCATGTTAATTCTGTTCTCTTCCACCCTGCTGGTTGCACCAGTGAGACATCAATTCAAAAGCATGGTGTGCGTTTGCTTTGTTTAGCTTTGTTAAAGGATAAGGCTGGTGTTTTTTAATGCATTTCTTACTGTCAACAAATCCTATGAAAATAACAAAATCAGCAATGATTTTGTTTTGCCAACAAGTCTCGTCCATGTAGCCGGTGCCCCAGCAGCCATAGAACTCCATTGTATTAAAAAAACGATTAAAAACACGTCAAAGAGCCATGCCGTTGCTCTGGGCAGCACATTTCATCATCGCGATGCACCGGGCCAGCCGACTTTTTCCTCAAACAACTTAATAAGCCGGCTGTAAACACGTTTGCGATCTCAGGAAAGTAGTTCCGTAGCACCAAAAATAGTCCCCGGTGTAATGAAGAATTTATTCCCATTTGAATTTGATTTGATAATAACTACAACAGCCTGACTTTTCGTGGTAACAGTTAGCGATTTTTAAAATTGAAACTATGACTTTGTGAGCTGTATTTCAAGGTTTTTAGCTTACAATTGGAGCCAATGACTTCCGGGTTGATGGCTAAAAACGGTATGTGGGAAGTCAGAGAGTAACGGGAGTAGAGCAAACGCATTGTTGATTTTGTTATTTTCATAGGATTTGTTGACGGCAAGCAATGCATTAAAAAACACCAGCCTTATCCTTTAAAAGCCACAGAACTTTATTTTAAATTCTAGTCAAGTCGCTGAGTTTTCCAAAGATATCAAATGTCATGGTAAATTACAGGGAAATGTGTATAAAATGATGCACAAGACATCTAGATCTTTTCCATTTGCTGCAGCCATAACAAAATGGCATCTTGGGCAAAGGCGGATATTTCATTTCACTGTTGGGGGGGACAATAAACAGAAAAATTTCTCAAGAGCAATTCCTGAAGGGGACACCAAAGGTGCCGCCAAAAGTACTGTTGTATTAAATGTATATAGAGGTCCATTATGAAACATTTCCATAAGCACTTCATTCCTTTCTTATGAAGATTTTATCAAATTGCCTTTGATATTACTGGGGTCTTTCTACTTGGCGTTTCGGTGCACTGAAAAATGATCGGATGTCTGTTTTTCTTTTCTCTGCCATTTTAACTGACCTGGCTGGCTGACAAATAGACACACACACACACACACACACACACACACACACACACACACACACACACAGCATGCAGGTTATTTACAGTACTAGGTGAGAAGCAACACCCATTAACTGAACTAAAGCTAATATATGCCTAATTAGATTTAGTTTTCCCGAAAAAGCAGATCTCTAATGTTTTGCTGTCAATGTAAAAGTCCAGAACGCTGTGAAGCCTGCCAGAAACTTACTTAATATTTTAACATAGTGTTTGTTGTAATTATGTCTTTTTTATGAATTAAGTCTTCATTTATTTCCAAAATTATAAACAAAATTACATAGTGGCAGCCATTTTACATGCAGTAAGAAAAAAACAATATACTTAGAACCTAATTACGTAGGGTAAGTTAATCTTAAATATTATATTATAGAAATATTACTGTTACCATCTACAAAAGATAAAGTATTTTGGTATGAAAACCCGCATTTTAATTTAACCAAGTATCCTGTATCATAAATACATGTCTGGCATTTGTAACAAACCAAACCGCTTGAAAATCGGTCGAAAATTCAGTGAGTTATGATGATTTTAATTGTGGATAGACCTCCTGCCTCCATACACATACATGTGTAATCTTAAGTTATTGTATTGCAATTATTTTGTATGGTCTATTATATATTTCATTATTAATTCATTTCAACTTGATTATTGGATCATTATATAAATAATAATTATTGTTATAATTATTATTATATCACTACTAATGTTAGTAATATTATTATTATTGTTATTATTAATATTATTATTATTATTTAATTCTAAGATTTTATTTAGTCAGTCCCCCAGAGTAATTTTAGTTCCTACCTGTAACGTGTGTGTCAGGGGACGTTGTTGAAGAGACACGAGATTCTCGGTGCACATGTGAGAAGCTAAGAGTTGTTACCTGCTACTGACATTGCCGTTTTGGCCCGGTATTAAAAAGAGGATCAAACAACCACTGTAGCCCGATTATTGCCCACACCCCGGGAGACTGGAGTCTTCACATAAAATTTAGGGTTACAGATTGGTAGCAGCGGTTTTTCTTCTTCATATTAACGCTGAAGCCAGGGCAAGCAACTACGTACGGCGGTGAGTGATTATCACAACGTGGAAGCTGTGTTCGCGCACGTGAACGTGAGTTCCGACTTTCAAGTTTGTGTTGTATGAACTGTTGGAGAAATACATGGACAGTTTGTGAATTAAGTAACACAGACGGAAGACAAATACAAAAGCCTTCCTACCGCCGGTTTCTAAGTTGGACAGTAGAATAATCGACCATGTCGGTGGCATCGTTAGTGGATGACGTTGAGGAGGACGACATTGATGAACCTGGCCATTTCCAGGGCTCGGCACAGGGTAACAACACCAAAAGAGTCATTCACTACAGAGTGGAGCTGCCTCCGTGTTTTCATGGGGATGGTAAGGACAAGGAAAGTTTTTCTCTGTGGAAAGCTAGATTGGAGCTTGCAGTTAAAGCCTGTGCAGATGGACAACAGCAAAATATAGCCACTATTCTTCCTACTAGACTTAGTGGGGATGCCTTGGCATACTGGCTATCATTACCACCAAGAGTGCAGCAGAACTATGAGGAATGTGCAGCCAAGTTGAATGATGTTTTTGGGAGAAAAGAATTTCTGCTACATTTCCAGACTTTTGTGAATGCAAGGCAACGCCTACCTAAGGAGCCTTTGGAAGTGTATGCAGCTGAAATCACAAGGCTTGTACTGGAGGCATTCCCCAATTACGGTGGACCGGCCATCGCCATGGAACGTTTCAGACGGTTCATAGCTGGTATGGATCCAGTTCTTCAAGCAAAGTGTCATGAGCATGGAGCTACTACATTGGAGGAAGGCTTAGCTATTGCGTGTAAATGGGAACGGGCTCAGGAAGCTTTGCGTCTTCTTCCCCCACCTGCTCTCATGCCAGCCTGCACGCAGGGTGCAACTTCCTCTGTCCCTCAAGGTGAGCCACTCTCTGCTATGGTGTCCACAAAGCATGGTGTATCTCACTCGGTCCAATCTCCTGACCTTAAGAATGCAGTCGAACAGCTATCAGATGATGTCCGTGCACTCAGACTGGAAGTTACTCGTCTGCGACAGCACCGTGACCATTCTGCCACTCACAGTTCTCAGTATACAGACTCTTACAGAGGCAGGCCTGACTCATCTGACTGGTCTAGGTGTGAGCGGGGCAGAGACAGACATCGCTACTCTCCACATGCATCGCCTGCGCGTTATTCCCACTCTTCTGCTTCCAGCCATCATGGATCTACCAGGCCAAGTGGGGACTATCCTCACCGCAGCTACTCCCCCGGCTACCGTGTGAGAGACTGCTCGCCTACACCTCCATCTTCTCCAACTCCTCGTCGTGAGTATCATCCTACTGGCAGCTATGATCGCTTCTCACACTCCAGCCCAGATCGGTGGCGATACTCCAGCAGTCCTGGCTCCAGCTATCCGGAACATCTTGACTCGCACAGACACTCCAGTTATTCCACATCAGAGCCAGCCAGGACCAGGTATGGCTCACACAGCACCTACCCTTCACGGGAGAGGCGACCCTTGTCCAGAGAACGTGATCATCATGTGAGCTTCGATGAGGACATCTCTCGTCGGGGAAACGCATGGTAGCAGGTACTACGGGCCAAGTGTCTGCTACTCCTGAAGATGAGGCCCCACAACCAACACCTCAACATGATACTCCCACATCTTATGTATTTGGAGTCATTGAGAATATTGCCACCACAGTTTTGCTAGACTCAGGTTCAAAAATATCTCTGATCAGTGAAGCCCTGAGAATGTCCATTCCTTCCCTGAGAACAAAGCCTATTCAAAAGTCTTACCTGTCTGCAACGGCAGTGACTGGTGACTATTTAGACACATTGGGCACGCTTTCCATTACCATTAGGTTAGGTGATGAGATTTTCATTCACAATGTCCAAGTAGTCAGAAACACTACACAGTCAGTAATCTTAGGATGGGACTTTCTTCACAAACATCATGCCATTCTTGACTGGAGGGCAGGCCAGTTGAAAGTGGGGAATCGTGCCATTGTCCCTCTCCTACATGCCACCCAAACTGCTCCCCTCAGTTGCAGTGCTGTCACCTTAGCTCCCATAGTAGTCCCTGCTATGTCACAGATGAACATTATAGCTAAAGTCCAGCCCACTACTGGTGAGCCTGATGACATGTCCAACTACACTGGCATCTTAGAGCCAGGACCCCCTAGTTTACCAGGTTTGTTGGTAGCACGCACACTGGCTCCTGTAAAAACAGGCATCACTTATGTTAGAGTAATGAACCCCACCAATAGTGATTGCCATGTACCATGTGACACAAGACTAGGAGATTTTCACTCACTAGGCAGTCAGGAGGGTGGGGAATTCTCCAGAGAAGAGGTCACAACAGCCACAGTAGCTGAAGTAAAAAGCCAATCCCAATCTCAGTCACTGCCCGGAGTTGATCTTAGTCAGTCTGCAGTTAATGATGAACAGCGCCAGCAGTTGGAGGCCTTACTTCTGACTTACTCTGATGTTTTCAGTGCACATGATCAGGATTATGGGCGCACTAATGTAGTCCAACACAGTATCAAAACAGGAGATGCTTCGCCCAGCAGACAGCGAGCATACAGGACTTCACCCCATACCCGAGCTGAGATAGACAGGCAGGTTCAACAGCTCCTTTCTCAAAACATTATTGAAGAAAGTTGTAGCCCTTGGGCTTCCCCTGTCGTTCTAGTAAAGAAAAAAGACGGCAGCTACAGGTTCTGCATTGATTTTCGGAAATTAAATACAGTCACAATCAAAGATTCATACCCGTTGCCACGTCCTGCAGATGCCCTGGATAGCCTATCCGGTGCATGTTGGTTCAGCACCATGGACCTCTCAAGTGGGTACTGGCAAGTGGAGCTCGACCCACGCGACAAAGAGAAAACAGCGTTCAGCACTGGAAGTGCGTTGTACCAGTTCAAAGTCATGCCGATGGGTTTAACCAACGCCCCACCTACATTCCAAAGACTGATGGAGCTTGTGCTCCATGGCCTTCACTGGAAGGAATGCCTGATTTACCTGGATGATGTTCTGGTGTTCAGCCGCTCCTTCACAGATCACCTGAAAAGCCTTGGAGAAGTGTTCAGCCGCTTCCGCTCAGCTGGCCTTAAGCTGAAAGCCAGGAAGTGTCAGTTTGCATGCACCCAAGTGTCCTTCCTTGGACATGTCGTGTCCAGCCAAGGTCTGCAGCCAGATGCAAGAAACCTGGATAAAGTCCGTGAATGGCCTACACCCAGAACGACCACGGAAGTGAGAGCATTTGTTGGATTATGTTCTTACTACCGTAGGTTTGTCAGGAACTTTTCAGTCATTGCTTCTCCACTCCATGCCCTCACACAGAAGGGTGCTCTATTCAGATGGACCATTGAATGTGAGGATGCCTTTCAGTCACTGAAACACGCCCTGATTAATCCTCCAATCGTAGCACATCCCGTTTTCACGCAGCCATTCCTGTTATACACAGATGCTTCACAAGACTGCACTGGATCTGTGCTTGCTCAACATCAAGACAAGAAAGAGCGTGTGGTTGCCTATTCAAGCCACACCCTCAGCTCTTCGGAAAGAAAATGGTCTACCTATGACCGTGAGCTCTGGGCAGTGGTTTGGTCTGTGAGACACTTCAAGCATTTTTTATCTGGCACCTCTTTCACAGTAATAACGGACCACAAGCCTCTGCTCAGCCTCAGGAAAAGCCCAGTGGATAATGATCCCACAGGTAGACGGAGTCGCTGGATACTTGAGCTGGATGTTTATGACTACAACATCATTCACAGAGAAGGAAAACAACATGCTAACGCGGATGCTATGTCCCGACGGCCGACCACAGAGACACACACTAAAGCTGTTCAGTGTATCATCACCTCTCACAGTCCCAGTGAAACAGTGCCCTCCTCTGGCAGGAACGGGAATGACACTTCCACATCAGTCATTCCTGACATCAGCCCCACACTGTCCATTGACTTGGATGAACTCCACCGACAGCAAAGTGCGGATGAATGTCTCAGCAAAGTCATGGCTTGGTTGGAGAGAAGTAATCACAGGCCGCCACTTGGCCGCTTCAAACACTCTCCCCCTACACTGAGAAAACTCTGGCATGAGTGCCCCAAACTGACATTACAAAATGGAATACTCTGCCGAAAAGTCAAACCCGGGCCGCACACGTCACCAAGCTTTCAAGTTGTCCTGCCCGAGGTCCTCATTCCCACAGCTTTGAAGGGCATGCATGGAAACCAGTTCAGTGGACATTTAAGTGCAGAGCGCACTTTGCAAAGGGCTAGACGCATCTGTTACTGGCCATACATGTCCCGTGACATTCACAAGTTTTGTGCGGAGTGCTTACCATGTCAATCACGTGGTTCCCCTACCCCACATGAAAGAGCCCCACTGCAGTCGATTCAAGCGGACCGACCATTCCAAAAAATTGCAGTGGATCTTACAGAGCTACCCATCACTGCACAAGGAAATAGGTATGTGTTAGTGATAATGGACTATTTCACACGCTATGTCAACCTCTTTCCTCTGAGGGATCAACGTGCCACAACAGTAGCTAAATGTATTTTTGAGGACTATATCCGACAGCATGGCATTCCAGAGTCAGTCCACACGGACCAAGGCAGACAGTTTGAGTCAGACCTGATCAAACATCTCTGCAGCTCACTGGGCATCGAAAAAACTCGGACATCTCCCTACCATGCCCAATCAGACGGTATGGTGGAGAGACTGAATAGGACGCTCAAAGACCAACTTGCTAAGTACATGTATCAGAGTGGTGGTGAATGGGACCAGTACTTGCCACAGGTGGAACTCGCCTATAATTCCGGCATACACTCAAGTACTGGATTTTCACCTTTCTTCCTAGCACATGGGAGGGAGCCAAACCTACCAGTGGATATCATGTTGAACTGTGATCCTGCTTTGACATCTTCTACGCCAGGTACACCAGCAGCATACGTCAGGGATCTCACCATGCGTCTGTCACATGCTTTCAGGGACGCGGCTCAGAAGTCTGGTACATCCAAACTACACCAGAAGCACCAGTATGACAAAATGGTGGTGTTTCACCCTCATAAGGCAGGTGATCTTGTGCTCTTGGATGATCCAGCTCAACGGATGCACAAGCTTGCCCCCAGATGGAAGGGACCGTTTGTGGTTCTGAGGAGAATGAGCAGGGATGGCAGCCCTGGTGTCACCTATGAGATCACAGATCCAAGGAATGAACATTCAAGGAAATGGATAGTTCACCACAATAGACTTAAAGTTTACAAAGGACCTCTGCCAACCTTACCTGTCAGCAGCCCTGTGCCCGCTGTGCCAACTAAAGTTGGTACAGCTCTGACACCAGCCCCTCTGACTGCTTTGTCAGGGGCCCTGCCCTTTCGCCCTCCTACCCCTCCCCATGTCCCTGCAAGGACTGTTAGGCAGCCTGCACCTGCCGCTGCTATGGGTGCCCCTCAATGCCGATCGCAGCCCCTCTCAGCCCCCTCTCCCCCTTGCACTTCCCCTCCCACTACCAGGGTTCCCACTGACTCTAGCGGGCTCCCCTCATCTGCCCATGCGCCCCTCCCCTCACCCTTGACATCCCGCAGTGGGCGTATGCTTCGACGGCCCTCGAAGTATAGAGACTTTGTCACTTAATGGGTGATGTTGTGACTCTGCCACTTATTTTTGTTTGTTGTGTTTGGTTTACTGGGTACAGTCCCTTTGTTAGTTGGCATGACACGGCCCAGGGATGACGGGACGTTTTACTTCATGGGACACTGTGTTAAAAAACAAAAACAAAGAAAAAAAAACACACATTTGGAGTTGGCATCCTTATGGCCACTCAGTGAACACAGGGAGAATTGATGTTTTGGGGATTCTGAATGCTTTTGGTTCAGTGCATGTTATCTTGTGCATAATGTTATCAGTTTGTCATGGACGATTCGTAGTTTGTTCATTCTTGGCAGTGTTATACCTGATTGATTCTGTTTGAAATGTGGACATTTCTTGATGTAGCGGGGGAAGACTGTAATCTTAAGTTATTGTATTGCAATTATTTTGTATGGTCTATTATATATTTCATTATTAATTCATTTCAACTTGATTATTGGATCATTATATAAATAATAATTATTGTTATAATTATTATTATATCACTACTAATGTTAGTAATATTATTATTATTGTTATTATTAATATTATTATTATTATTTAATTCTAAGATTTTATTTAGTCAGTCCCCCAGAGTAATTTTAGTTCCTACCTGTAACGTGTGTGTCAGGGGACGTTGTTGAAGAGACACGAGATTCTCGGTGCACATGTGAGAAGCTAAGAGTTGTTACCTGCTACTGACACTGCCGTTTTGGCCCGGTATTAAAAAGAGGATCAAACAACCACTGTAGCCTGATTATTGCCCACACCCCGGGAGACTGGAGTCTTCACATAAAATTTAGGGTTACACATGCATTAGGAGACGCGGCTCCGTACCAACACGCTGACGCACAAGATTCAAGCGCGAGGTAACGGAACAAAATGTAGTCTGGTTACAATTGTGAATGTGTTTTATTCTATTGAGTGGTAGAAGTAAAGAAAAATGTCTGACACATCCTTTGTTTTAAGTTAACCTTTGCAAAGTAGCTTCTTACTGGAGGTCTGCCACCACTGACACACTTCCAGAGATCCTCCACACACACTCGTACCGAGGGCTAATGTGTGTGTGTGGGGGTTCGGGGAGGCAGGTAGGCAGTGGACCAAACCACTGTGAGGCATATGAGAGGGGGGGGGGGGCGCAATCTTTAGAAACTTAAGAACGCATTGTTTTGTGTCTATAATTAGCACATGTGCTTTCAATGCATATTATTATATTATTTAAAATTATATAGTTATGTTTACAATGATATATTGAGGGGGACAACTCACTGTTTTTCCCAGGAAGGGGGGGTCCGGACCCCCCTGTCCCCCCCGTAATTTCCGCCCATGATCTTGGGTTTGAATATTTCATTCAATATAAGCGTGCTATGGCTTCAATGAAGCATTGGAACAAGCAGATACAGAATATTGTCGTAAGGTATGGACAAAATGTCCTTTCTTTGAAGCTACTTTAAGGGGAAATTTAAGGGGAAAATCAGGTTGCAGGGGGTTCCACTCAAATTTACATAATTGATTTCACAGCCTAGGACAGACTAATCAGTATTTGTGAGCATGTGATGTCATACTGATGTACATCTTGGAACTGCTTTATTGGCAATTGGAGACTACCTTAGTAGACTCATCATTTTTTTTTTTGTCTGATGTAGGTTTTTTTTTAATGTATATATACCTGAAGGAATTTTATATTACAAGCATTTATTTATTTCCTCAGTCCATTCATATTTCAACCTGTTTATGGTGCGTAGATGCTGCAGAAAGCTTGACATGCTCCAAAAGTGTTTGTCATATTTTACATTGTTATAACCTAAGTATATAATTAACAGTAAAGCAGTTGAATACTTAATAAAACGTCAAGGCAAGATTTGGAACTATGGAACGAGACAGACTTTCTCCAGCATGCAACAAAAATAGCAGTACTCTTACAGAGTTGCATAGCCTACCATTCATAAAATAATCAAAATTCAAAGTTCAGTACTTGACTAACAACCATCCCCTATCAACCTCACACACACATACACACACACACACCGGTCCATTAACGCTTCTCACTCCAATTTCTTTCTAGCGTCCATAATGTAAATTGAGTGTGGGAAAAGAAAGGGTCTAATGAGCCCTCTCTAGAAAAAATGTAAAACAGCTGTCTGAAAAACAATTTCTGTCTTCATTGCTCAAGGTTAAAAGATACAATATCCTAAAAATATTGGTAAACTATAATGTATGCACCGAAATACAGATCTTCAATGATCATTTTAAAAGTGAATTCGGGAACTCTGTGTGCCTCATCACACTGTTGTTCTAAAGGTAAATAATTATATGTGTGAAATTAGTTTAGATGAAGCGCTGATGGCACTCACTTGATCAATGGAAAAAAAAAATGTTGAATAGCACAGAGGAGAGGGAGAGACATTTACCTTTCTTGTGTTAACAGAGAAAATACATGGAAATACTGGTATGTAAATGGTTTAAAAGCATGGGGAAAATGGTGGAAAATCCAATATGGCGGACATTGAAAGTGATATATGGGTTGGACAGAGTAGAGAGGGGCCAACCTGCCAAATATGTTCTCCTGTTTAGAATGGCAAAAGATCTTAATCCATTCCTGCTGTCCAAAAGCTCAGTGCAATTACACATAGACTGTGTGTCTGTGCCCTGGCCCAGCTCAGCTATGTAAAAAAACATATTGTCTACATCCCCTTTCCCACTGAAGCCACATCTGATAATCATGTGCACGTCCATGTATTGCACTTTCACATAATTTATGCTAATATGCAAACCAATTGATTTAACATGAGACAAAATCTATGTGTTGTAATGATTTCAGCACAAGAATGGTCTGTGTGCGGGGCTTACTGTTGCACCATTCATTTCATTAAGTTTCATGATGACACTCATCTTTCTGTTTGCCCGTCTTTCTTTGGCAACAGTATGTGCTGTTTTAAATGCACTGGTTTTCTCTTGAGATATACTGCTGTTCACGTTTGCAGCTTAGTAGACCAGACTGCATCAGCCTCTTTTATTGACGTTGTTCTGGACTGGATTCACTGTTTAGGAAGAGAGACTGGGCCACTGTGCTCCCTCTGGAGTTAGATTTTATCTTGTTGTAATATGAATCATAGAGAACAAATTAATGAAACTGTCAAATAAATAAAAGATTGGTGGTTGATTATGGATTTTAAAAAGAAATTTAAACTTTTACTGCTTTCAGAGGAGCTCAGGCCTCTTTCAAGAGACTTCACCTGCTGCTATAGTCCCCGCATAATTTGAACCCCATCTATAACGCAGGCTATGTTGTTGAGTGGGGACGATATGAATGCCACAGTAGCCTCTACAACACTGTTTGTAAATTTGTCATGCTTTCTTCCATGAGTGCGTGAGTGTGTGCCACTTTGTTTCATTCTCACATTTGCATTGCTGACCATCTCACATGATAGCAGCCTGCCCAGACTTGTTTAAGTCATAGAAATAAAACATGTTTAAATCTGTTTGTTTAATCATGGAGACTCTGATGGATCTGCAGCTTGATTGGGAGGCTCATAAATAGTTGTTGTTTAATGGATGCCAATAATTAATGAATCCCCAGAATGCACAAATACATATAAACTGGGATATCTATGAAATATTTTAGAGTAAGGGCTATAACAGAAATATTGTGTGCACTTGAATGTGAACTGTGAATATGAAATGAATATACCAAAGGAAGAGGATGCCATGATCAAGGGATATTTCCTCTCTATATCCACAGCTTTGTCTTTAGCCAAATAACATAGGCAGTTCAGATTGATCAAACAAGGTTTCATGAACGTTCAAATCTCATTGTTTTGCTGATTATGTATTTCAAAAACACAAAATACATATATTTTAATAACAAACATTTCTTGCCACCAGCATTTTGTAATTTATTTTGATACCTTTGTCATAGGAGCGTTTGTAAATTTTTAAAATTGTTAAAGAAACTAGAATACATTTCCTGGAGAAAATGTGTGGGCTTGCTGTAGAGTTGCTAAGGTATTTCTAGGTGGTTGCTAGGGTGTACTAGGTGGTTGCTAGGGTGTTTCTAGGTGGTTGCTAGGGCGTTTCTAGCTGTGTGTGTGTGTGTGTGTGTGTGCGCGCGCCTGGGTGGTTAGGTTGTGCGTGTGTGTCGCTACAGCTATGGCTGCAGTGTGAGATAGAGAGCTGTGTGTGTGTCTACTAACGACTCTGGTCAGTACTATATACGTACCAGTAGCTGTGTGTGGGTGTTTGTGTGTGTGTTGGGGTGTGTGTGTGTGCGTGTGTGTGTGTGTGTGTGTGCATGCGGTTGGATGTGTACCGATGTGTAATTGCTTGCAGAAAGCCCACTAAATATGTATAGGACAAGGATTGCCTTTTCTACCTATGTGATAGATGTCAGCATGAGTTGATCCTAATTCAACCTTAATTGCTGGTGACAGGCAGATATAGGGACTATGATGAGCTTACCTACATTGACACAGATTTACTTATTCTGTCAAGTGATGGTTATGATCTCTTCACCTGACCATGTGGTCAGCCTGTGCCTATCAACACAGGTAATTGTCATGTGACAGCAAACCTGATTAACAGCTGTGTAACTGAGCAACCTTTAAATATCAGATTAACTCCTGATGAAGGCATTGTCAGTTGAAATGTTGGTTTATGGAATGGCCAAATAAATCTGTGCATCGGCGCTATAAGTGTGTGACTGCCTTTTTCTAAATAAGAATCGTTGTAGGCCTGCACCTCACCAATACGATAGGTGTCTGTTTTATTCCTTTTCTCTGACTTTCACAGATGTCCAGTGCATCCAGTGTTTACACATGGATAGGGCCTCAAGCACTGAGCTGTGCCATCTTTTGAACGATTTGTAGAACCAGATCATAGAGCCAACATCCTTCTGTTGTTGCTCCTGGAACCATGTGCCCTTTCCATCCTGGCGACACGTGCTGCGTCAGATGGACTGCGCAACTGGGGACTGTTGTGGGAATATCTTTGTTTTTGTTGTAAAAGAATGCTTTTTTCCCTAGTGGTGTGACTATTTTTTTTTACTTTGGTGAAATATTTGCATAAATACCATTTTTAGCACTCTTTCAGTTCACCAGGGTGGTGGCATCCAGCATTCCCTGCATTTCAACTGTTAGAAGACTGGGTCAACAGGCAACCAGATTACATAGAATGATATTACGATAAACTGTTTTTGGAGCAAAATTAGTATGACCAATTGATCAACTTTTGCCACGCAAGAGCAAAATGAAATCTTGACTAACAATTCCTCAGCAGGTTAGACCGACAGCTGCCAATGAAATCATGATCCTGAGTGTTTTCTGGAAAGCAAACAGGCTTGTTGATGTTTGTTTATTCTTCAACACACACCT
Organism: Centroberyx gerrardi; assembly: GCF_048128805.1. Taxonomy (NCBI): domain Eukaryota; kingdom Metazoa; phylum Chordata; class Actinopteri; order Beryciformes; family Berycidae; genus Centroberyx; species Centroberyx gerrardi. The sequence goes on along the minus strand of NC_135998.1, from coordinate 15,950,964 downwards.
GCATGGAGCTGTTTGTTTTAGATTATTTGATCAACTGTCAGATTAGCACCTTTGTCTTTCATTCATCATCTCAGAAAAACAGGCATCCTCCTCCTTCTCAGCTCACAGTTTGCTTGTCCTCTTTTGAATCAGACATCCCGTCAGGTTTGACAGAGACAAGGTCACACTGACCTGGCAAAGAGCTACAAATCTCCCTTTACAACATTATCGCGTATAGGGGTGCATCCCAAAGCTCCAAAAATCCCTCCTCCTTTCCTCCAAAACCTGGAAATCGATGTTCGTGCCACCATGTTGCTTTCTGTCCCAATAGTAGAGAAGATGAGAGATGCTGCTCCTAAAGTATCGTCCCCAGGAAGTCGTTTACATTTTTTTGGGTTTTTTATGGCGGGTTGACCTCACTGTGAACACGCTGAGAACATGACATTGTTGACAAAGCTTGAAAACACTTGGCAGGGGAATTACCAGTTCATAAATGTGACCTACTGTTTAGCCTATGTTAATTATCAAATGAACATTGGCAGGATGGCAGCACAGGCAAAATATGAATATAACATTCATATTTTGTGCTGTGTGTGCATAAACATTTTGGCTATGAGGTGTATTGTGGGCTCGGTTATGATATTTCAATAGCAATATTTATATTTCAATAGCAGATATCCATTTTTGATGATGGAGAAGCAAATAAACAGTCCCAAATGGCCTTCACTTTCCCTTAATCCCTCCTCTCCCCCACTCCATTCCACTCCAGGATTTGTGAAAAAGCTTTGGGACGTACCCCATGTCTAGTGCCAGTTCATGTCACTTCTGGGGCCTCATTTATAAAACTGTGTGTAGATTCCACAAAAAAGGTTACATACATACAAAAGAGGTGCGTGCGGACAAAATTAACCTGATTTGTAAAACCGTACATATGCTTTCTGTCACACAATATAAAGATTGATGCCAAGAAGCATATTGCTGCACTTTGACAGAGTATCAGTGCTACTGCCGGCAGCAAGGGGACACCAGAGCTCTTGATCCTGGACTAACATCTCACCTAGATAATGGGGGAAACCCTAAGTAGAGGCATTCTGCCAGAAATAGAGGGTGACACTGGCATGGCATTAGAGGGAGGTGAGACTGCTGCCGGTGACCCAGATATCATAAATATGCCTTTTCTTTTTGGAAAGACTGAACCTAACCACACATTCAAGTTGTTTATTCTCATTTTCATTCTCGGGTATCAGATAATGGGTGTGACTGGTGCACTGCAAAAATGTCTATCCTTACCAAGACTTATCCTCTTATATTAAAAAAATCTTACCGATCTTGTTTTGAGAATAATTTACTTATTGAGCACTGTGTGTGTGAGACTATTCAGATCATTTTAGTTATATAAATTTAAACATTTTCAAACAAAAGCTGCATTCCTGTGAGAAACATGCTGTATTAGCCTTTTTTCATGGTGAGATTTTCAAGGTGAGAGGGCTTGTTTCAATATCGCACAGTGAATATCATTTTGTTAATCTGTTTGTTTTCAAAATCATACTTGTGACTCACCCAAAAAGTCACATCAATATCACATTTATTCCACATATTGATGAAATGTCAATCTCAGTATTCTACATTCATAGACAAAAACAACAACATGTAACTAACAACATATTAGGGATCAATTGTCTATTACCTCTCTACTGCAACACACACACACATCACGCACCCCCCACCCCCCAAAAGCTCACAATCTTCCATTTTTACATGCAGTGACATCACCAAGGTTATATTTTAGCAGAACATACACACTGTTTTTGACTCATTAAATACTATGATGTATAATCAACTAGCTTTTCAGCATCTATCAACTCAAATCAATAAAATGAGAAGTCTACCGTTAAAATGTCTTTTATCATTCCAAAGACAGGTACAGTATAATTTACATCGGTGATAATCACAGACTTCCCACTAATGCACTTATTACCATTAAGAATAAGCCACTTGACAGAGACAGCATGCTGTATTGTCAATCTCCAAGAAATCTCAAAATCTTTGTCTTAATGTAGTTGTCACCTGTGACTTGGGCCAATTATTTCTCATTCACAAAAATTGGATGTTCAGTGCCTTTTTCACTGTGACAACACTCAAGAAGCTGATTATGGTCCACTAGTGTTTACAGACTTTTTAAACTTCAATTTGGACGACCACCGCTCGAAAAAACAGTGCTGTGACTCAAATCTCAAGAACATGTGCCTTATCAAAGGGCCCAATGATTAAATTTGAGTAGGAAGATGCACCATATAATGTTGCTTAGGTGTTACACTGTTTTTAGGGAAGTTGCTTAAACTGTTTCAGATGCTCATCAATCATTATTTTGAGTCAAACAGGAGCAAAAAGTACCTGAGCTATCTCTATTAATTAAAGAATAAATAGAACATACACATTTCCCTCAACACTGTTCAACAGAAAAGGCAATATCTTCAACAGTATTAACAACAGTATAACCAGAAGATTGCTTCAGTTTGTTATCATTTGAGGCTAAGGTGCTGACACTGATACGGCAGGACTTGTCTCGTATATCAAGAGGTGAATAGGGAAAAGTCTGCATGGCTGAATTGAATGTGTCAACTCTATCTGCCCTGACAGAATAAGATATTTTATTACACACTTAATTTCCATGGGGGCAACATCCCCAAGTGCATTGTCCTGTGGTGTTTGTTCAGTAAGGTCAAAGGCAGGGAAGTCACCAAGCTTGATTTTTCTGTTTTTTGTTTATTCCATAGGTGGATTTCAGGGCAGCTTTCAAGAAGTCTGTGCTGGCCAACTGACTGACCGACTGACCGACAATACCATCCATAGAGCCCCTGCTGTCGCTTCCTTTGCCCATTTAAAACAAGCTATTGTCTGTCTTTGTCTGCCGACATGGACGATTGCTGACATACGTGATGATGACTGATTGACAGGAGTATGTACACTGTCGCCCAACCCAAGATACTACACGCCTAAACTTGGAAAATTTAAAAGTGATGTATCCAACCATGAACTGAACCCAGGTCACAAGTGAGAACACCATATTCTACCACTGTACCACCAGGGAGGAAGTGGTCTGCCTCCTTAATCACAGCCCACAGAGGCTGTTACATGTAACTAGGGCGGCAGGGATTGGCACTTAACCTCCGAACATGGAAACCAAGTAGCTGGTCGCAGTACTGCAGTCCTGCAGTCCTGCAGTCCTGCCCAAAATAGTAGGCCTACTGTCATGCACCATACTGACTTTCTAAAATTTCTTTGTCACAGATAGACTCCCATACTAGTGATCTTTTCTTGTGAAATCCCACGATATGAAGCAACGAAAAAGATTTGTGTTTGTGCTACTGTTGAACACTACCGCCACACGATGGAGCCCAAGCACTTGGAGGTTCACATTTACGCACATACATTGATTTCCCAGTTTGGAGCCTCTGGAGGGTGAATTGCCTGGATTGTTAACGACATTACAGTACAAGTGAAGAGTGATGATGAACTAGAATACCTTCTGAACAAATTAATAATTACTGTAACAATAAGCTATGCTTGTGTCATCATGCTTGATTATATCCTGGTCTTTCTTTAAACACTTAAGTACCGTATTTCCTCTAATATTGGCCCGGGCCTTTATTTACCTCAACTGCAGAGGGTACCAGGCCTTTATTGGAAGCAGGCTTATATTAGAGACAGGCCTTTATTTCTAATTCCCTCTGTTTGATAAGTATATTTGCTCATATTTTAGTACGAAGCCTCCTTGTTTTTTGTTACTGCAATGCATTACCGATAATTACGGTAATCAACGACGGCATGCTCCAGAGACTTCCGCCAGGCACCAGGAGTTTACCGGTATCCACCGTTGTTTTTAGCTGCGACCAGCAGCTCTATAGCTCGCTCTGTCGGTCGGTCGGTTGGTTGGTTGGTTGGTCCACAAAAATTTCCCCACCCTTTGGCGGCCTATAGCCGCATGGTGTGTGTACGTGGTCACAGCTATTGCGAATTCACGCTTGTTTCCTTTGTTTTTTCCCCCGGCCTGTATTTGGGGCCGGCCTTTATTTGTTTGTGTCGACCACGCCCCCGGCCATTATCGGAGACCCGGCTTTAAATTGACTACCGGCCACTATTAGAGGAAATACAGTATATATGTTACAACCATGGATCCTACTGATGATAGTTCACAGCCATCGATCCTACTGATCCTAATGGTCAATTCACTTGTTTATTCTTGTGACGCCATCAGCTCTCCAGTGACCTTAGGATTTTGCTGAAAAGTAAATATTCATTAAGTATTCAGTGGTCAATTTCAGCAAAGCACACAACTAGATAAAGTAATTTTCTGAAGAAAATGTATGAGCTTGCTGGAAATGCAAAAAAGCAGGGTACTGTTTCTGCTTTGATGAGCATATAAATATTTCAGCAGTGTACCCACTTTCTCATTACACCAGTGAGGAGGATTACTGCTAAGGAGGTGGAGGGAGAGGTGAGTATTATAATTCTATTTGACTACACGCCGAAATCTAGATAAATTAAAAAGTTTTTTCCCTGACAAAGGAAATGAACCCAGGTCACAGGAGCGAGACCACCAAACACCACCAGGGAGCATACTAAAGGGTGTTACGAACTTACTTGGTTGTAGTCGTAGCAGTAGCATTACTACTACTAGTAGTAGTACTATTAGTTGTAGTAGTTTTAGTAGTGTAGTAGTAGTAATAGCAGTAGTTCTAGTACTAGCAGTAATAGTAGTAGTGTTAGCCATGCTAGTAGTTGCAGTAGCCTAGTAATAGTAGCAGTAGGCTAGCAGTATCTGTAGTCTTAAAAGTTCAGTAGATATTCCTTGGTGTTTTCTTTGCATATTTAAATTACCTTGATATTTGGTTATTTAAAATGTAGCCTAGCGCAAGGCTCTCAGGGTTTCCTGTAGCTCTTGACAAGCATAGATAGCTGCCTTTACAAAATAACACCCCATTTTGACTGTGAAACCTTAATCTCAAACTCCATTTTTTAGGCTATGGGTTTATTTTCATTGAGACCAAGCTGTAGTGGTAGAAGTACTCACAAATGTTCAGTAATAGTTATAGATTTTGTATTTGTGTATCTGAGACACTATGCCTAAACTTGGAAAGTGTCCAACCATGAATCCAACCCGGATCGCAGCCATGACAGCGCCGTATGCTACCGTATGCTAGGAGGTAGCATACTGCGTAATCAACTACCAGGTAAAATAGAAAACCAGCAGGGCTTTGGTACTCGAGGACCAGGATTGAGAACCACTGACCTAAGCAACCACTTGTCACATACTTGTCACATCCCCCTCTGGCTCAAGTAGCTGTTAAAAGGTTGACCTCACAGTCCCACCTGCATCGATTAACACCTGACAGGATCATTTGTTTACCCTCACAGCAGTGGTTGAAGACGGTGTCAGGTCCGTGGCAGTAGGAATGTCATGTCACCTGTGGCACTTGATGCTCTCAATAGGCATATGGATTTCTGCAGGACCCACCATAGAGATTGTTATTCCTGTTGGTGATACTGACAATGATCAGGGGTTAAATTGACGTTTCTGGGCGGTACCTTTTTCTGTCAATCTGTGTGGGGGCTGTGTCGTGGTACATTCATGACAACTTGAAACTGGGAAACTTCCCACTTAGAATTTCCTACTTCCCATCTCAGAGTGTTAATGTGGTTGAGGTGGGAACAATATAGACTGAAAGAAAGTTGCATTTGTTTGACTGCTTTCAGAGCAGCAAAAGCTTTGCTGCTCTCAAAGCAGTTAGCTGTTATACATCTCTCACAAAAACACATTAAGATGGAAAAAAGTGCAAGTGAGTGATTTTATGTTATTTTATTTTTTATCATCTAGCCCTATACCTGTTTGATAACGTCATGCACAAACAGAAACTTGAAAGTCTGTTTAAAAGCTTAAAACACTGTTATTTTTTGTTCTTCCCATTCACTATGAACGCCGCCAAGTTGATTTATGTATATGGACTTCACAGAACTACATGTCAGGGAACTCGAGCTCAGAGAAGAGTCCCACGTTTCCAACTAGGAATTATGAGTTGGAGGGTCGTTCAAATGGATTTTTCCATTCTTCTAAGTGGTAGATATGATTGCCTCCAATTTTCCATGGGGGAATTAATACTTGTAGGCGCTGTAATTACTTCAGATAAAAAGGATGAGTGTTGGATGGAATAGACAGATGATATGCAAAACGTTTGACTTGACTTAATCCTCTTGGCCCTCTAGGGAGCATAGGGCATCAAGCATGGCTCTGCACCTCACCCTCTTCTGGGCTATAGTCTGAGCCTCTTGCCAGGAGGTCTCTACTTTCTGCAGCTCTTGCATTGTGGAGCTCCTTGGCCATACGCCATTGACTGTGCTTTGCCCTTTGCGCCATTGATTCATGAAAATAGAGCCCTAGGTTATAACTATATCAGGGCTCTTCTTCTAGTGGTCAGTAAATGAAGTGAAGTTGAAAGTTGATTGATTTTATATTCTATATAACTGTATAAAGCAGGCTAGTGAAGATTGTCCTCAAAGGAAAATGTTGGTGTTTTCACTTTTTGGCAGATTTCCTTTATCACATATTTGATATATATTATCCATAAGCCTTCCATTCTCGGACTCTGTTCTTGAAGTTGCATGAGGATATATAGAAACCTTAGAGCAAAGATGCAGGAGAAGGCAGTTATTTTTACAGCCAGTCAGAATTAAGGGTGTGACACGTGCACAGTGAGATTCCTCTTTGAATTTGGCAGTCTCTTGTGGGCCAATTATGTTTCAAGCTTTTTCTGTACATGTGTCACATTCCTATTTTCCTTCTATTAAAAAACCCTGGATGTGCTGGCCAGTCAAAGTAGTTTCTGTTTGCTACACATTACACAATATGTGTAAAGTAAATGTTTCAGCTATCACTTCCCACACAAGCTATAATCCTGCTAAATGCATTGATCCAAAGGCTACTTGGGATGTTGCTTTCAGTTATCTAAGCTAATGCCTAAAGCAAGGAAGTATTCATATGTCGGTGGGTAATGCTACTTTGTAGTACATATCTACTGCTGAATATATTGAATGTTTAAGCAATTAAACTATTAAGTTGCAGATAAATGTTCAAAATATGCAAAAAACTCAACACCAGTATTTTCCATTAGTTGTATTATAAGACATATAGTTTAGACATGTGATTAATCACATTTTCACGGTGGTGTGAGGGTAGTCTGGTGGTACCACAGACCATCTCATAACTATCTGCAGCAGCCAGTGCCCCTGACTGAGACATTCAACCCCTATATAATGGGGCTGCCATGGGCTGCCACAAATGGTGGACTTAATTTGCTGTGACCCTTCTTGTGAAACGCTTACATAGATGTGTGTCTCAGATGGATACATAAAGAAACAAATTCCTAATTCTACACTCTGTGATATGGAAATTGAGTGCTTTAAGATTCTCTCTAAAAAATACCATTATTTTAAACGACTTTTGCTTCCACAAAAACACCACTGGCTATCAGCAAGAATAAATCTTTGAACTCAACACGATCACAGTGTGCTAAATGTCACGTAGCTGGAGGTCATGTGTATCTGGTAATGCAGCAACAACAGAGGATGTCATAAAAATGTTCTGATGCAAAAGGAATATGATCTAAACCGATGACAGTACAGGTTTGTAATCACAGACAGATAACTCAGAAGTGTGCGAGCTCCCCCTCCGCTTGTCTGCGTACAATGCTACTGCAAAACCACTCCATTTGTAACCACCGATGAAGAAAGCTTTGCATACAAAGTGGGAGATGGTCTACACCCCACTACAATGCCTGATGTCTGGGGGATTCTCCTACATGCTGTGATCTATAAATACTGTTCACAGCCTCTGTCAGTGATGCACTGAGGAATGGAAACAAGCTGGAAGAAACCTCCGATGAATGTTACTGCCAGGAAGTCACTGTTCTGCCCTGTAACCAGAGTCTTATCTGTTTCAACACATGTACAATTACAATAACTGCAAATTATGAATTGTGGCCTATGACACTTTACACAGTAAAAATAGTTAACTTATATAATTTCATATTGGATACAATGAGTGCATTGTCTGTTCATGAAATAGAGTGGTATCTTAGTTGTGGCTGGTGGGATAATGTCTTTTAAATATTATATATCTGATCATAGTAATTTCAATTTATTATAATAATTTCAATTCATTAAAAAAGATTGCATGCAAATCGAATCACTAAAACACATAATATGCATCCTTTTAGGACACTTTAAATGTGTGTAATTTCCAAATTGTTCCAAAAAGTTGCTTAATAAATGTTAGAATCTCAACTGAATTAAGATTCAAGGTTCAGGCTCGTCAAACACAAAACATATTACCTAATGCATGTGCATAATCACATAATCATTACTCTATCTAAATATTGGAGTGTAATTATGTTAGTTGTGGGAGCAGTCTGAATGTATATCAGGATGTAGTCAAAGTATCATAGATTTATTTATCCCAGTTGTCCATGCATATTGGGCTTAACTTGGTTTTGGACCTTGTTCTTGTTAATACTGTGTCCTTTAAATGAGGAGACACTTGGTGCGGCATTAGGTCCTGTACAGATAGACATTGTTTATACAAAGATTGTGCTTAGTGGGTATAACAGTTTAAAATAGCTGAAATATACATGCTCTTCACATAATACTTTTCAAATTTTTTTGATGTTTGATGGATGTGTCTGAGGAACGTGAATAATATTGTGATTATGTGATTTAAACAAAGGGTCTCAATAGGAGTAGTAGTATAGAGGTAATACATGTGGAAATGTATAAGTAGGAATCCGTTTTGATGAATCAATGGGCTGTTGCTTACATTCTGCACATGATGGAAGTATTTGTTTACATTATATATTGAAGTCTAAACTAATTAAGTCTAGTAAATTGTAGAGACTGCTTGCACAGTACAATTCCCAAGGTCAATAATGTATAAGATTTTGTGAATACAGCTCAAACTAACCAGTTTTGGCCGACAGATTTATACAGACTATCCACACAATATAGAGCTCAGTTATACTGTATATATGATCTGGTGTCATAATCTAAATTGATACACACGTATACATTTCTTAAGTCTCAATATATGGGTATAATCACATACACTGCTATTGCATAGTTAAGTAGGGGTACAGTGGTAATGGCTTGAATACATATCAGGGTTTATGACACCTGCATGACACAAGGGCGAAGAAAAGGGCAGGAAGCCTTGCCACTGACCCTGCTTACCCAGGCAACCATCTGCTCCAAAAACTTTCCTGGGAATCTGTACAGGTCCGTTAAGACCAAGACACCCGGTCACCTCAATAGCTTCTTCCCAAGAGATGTCACCCTACTTAACCAGCCTTCCTAAGACTCGCCCCATGCAAACCCCCACAATCTTCTCTCCAGACAGTGGAAGTGTCTGTAACCCTTACAGCTGTTACTAGTCATTAACATACTATTCATTATTCCCAGAGGTTTTGGCACAGCATTGCACTGGTACAACATCTCTGATCACTTCAGGCCCTTCACACTATGGCTTTACAGCCTTAGGTATATAATATCTGCAACACTTATAATTTATTTCATGCATCTCATTCTATTCAGTATAACTTCCTCCTGGTACACTGGTACAATGGATGATTGGTCATTTTCTACACTGTCCTCTAAAGCTGAAACCATAGCGTATGAATGCTGAATATTGAATCTTTAATCTACTTATCTAGAGTGATATGTATCGTTTGTCTGTCCATGGTATGACATGCACTGTCCCTTTGCACTGGATGCAAGGTCCTTTTGTCCTTGTGCCATGTAAACAGTCTCTATGTTTTTGCAACAATGGCACCAAGACAAATTCCTGTATATTTATGGTACTTTGTATTGAAAATGATTCTGATTCTGATTTAATCAAGGTACTGTACACAAGTTTTGTCAAATTTGTATTTACCCAAGGTGTGTATCCATATTGGACTTAGCTGTTTTTGTTGTTGCTTTGTTTTTCTGAATATTGTGGCCATCACATCAGGAGACACTTTAGGTTTGTATGAGTATTAGACACATTTTCACGGCCTTTACTTACTGGTTTTCTTAAATTATATTTTTATAGAAAGTCTAGGTGGCAGAAGTGGATCAGTAACTCTCTCAACTCCCTCAACAACTACGGGAAAAGAACTCCTTAGCAAGACACCTAACCCCCAACTGTGCCAGTGGAGCTGCTCAGTGGCAAAATTGGAAGACTGATTATACTGGGCGGCTCCCAGGTATGAGGGTATGTGATTGTGTGAGTGTGTAGCAGGTATTGCTGAAAAAGGGCATTATGTGCTCAGCAAACCTTCCCTGGGTAAATAAAGCTTAAAAGATAATTGGAATGTGTCACTATGGCCTGAATATTTGATGGTTCTCATTAGTGTTTTCAAAGTACAGTTTGAAAAAACTTCTCCATGACCTGAGAAGCCGGACCTGCTGTATTGTCGTAGGCCTGGCGCCCTCTCCTGCAACACACAACACATTTTACTATTGTTCTAATTCTTGTTTTTTCATAGCCAACATTTTAATTAAATTTATGCTGTCACTGCAGATAGTGGATTTTCAATGTCAAATGAATAGCTCAAAGCAAGGACAGAAGGCCACTTGTGGGCCAGGCAACCAAACAGAAGAAAGGGAAATGGAATTTCCTTAGTATAAAAGACTTAGGGATATCACATCTGATAGTTATCTCTTTATTGTAGTCTGCCTGGGTTTGTTCCAAATCACATCCAGCTGTGCTTTCTCATTTTGAGGGCAATTTGCCAAAACCAAAGCTAAATTCTTAACATCTATGTGTTACAATAGCAATAGCAATGCTCCAATTAATCTAGCCTAAATGCTGCTATCGATGACCTTTTTCATTAATTAATGAAGAAATGAGTAGTAATAACAGGGTAGAAGATGTAATTTAATTATGACTCAGTATGGACCCCCCCCCAATCTCATTCAGGCATAGATTCTCTTCATTTGGGGTAAGGTTAATCTATATTCTTATTTATTACCATAAAATTCTCATTCATCACAGCCCTTTTCTCCATTTCAGATGAGTCTTTTTTGCAAATTGTAAGTAGTCCACTGCTCCCTGACTCTTCAGTCTTTTCTCTTGTGGACCACAGGTGACTTAAGTGAAAACAGGTACATTTAATTCCCATATGCGAGTCATAGCAAGGAATCGTGGCATCTTGTCTAAACATGATGTAGATTTAGCATAAGATCATAAGTCTATTAGAATGCACAAAATGGAGAAGTTGAATCTCTTGCATACATGTATGACAGCCCAGGGAAGGCAAGGTTACTGAAAACAGTATGTCATAATTATTGCTGCTACTATAATGGTGGAAGCACAAAGGCATTTTTGTCTTTATGTACAAAAAACAAAAACAATTCTTGTAATAGTTCATTTTGTTTCTTTGCACCAATGGTGTAAAATCAACATAAAGCAAATAGAAAGAGAGATGATGAAAGAAAAGTTGACGATACAGTTCGTATTCACCCCTACCCATGATGTTGAATAGTTACCTTTTTTCAAGTTGGCCTTCTGTTCTTATGTACAGTCAGACTTATGAACTACAACAAATGAAGCGCATACCGGTTGATGCTCTCCATGGTCCTGAACTTGTTTAGGCTACTATGTAGGCGCTCCTTTTGGATGTAAAGACTTGAAACCACAACAAAACAAACAAGAAAACAAAAAGAACTCACCTTCAACCTCATCTTCAGGCAGGTGAACAGGGGTCCGGTAGGAGAGGACATCTGGAATAGTGCAAAGTCCCTTGTACATGAACCTGGTGGTCACAGCACGCACTGGCATTTCTGCGAGAGAAAACCAATAACTGTGTCGCGGTCTTCATATAGCTCTCCGGAGTTTTGTGATAGAAGCTTTGCTACAGTCCTTGTTTTTGTTAACAAAATCTCCAGCAAACAAAATAGGACACCTCCCCCTCCAGTTCAACTCTCGTCTGTTCGTGTTTTGGATATTTTCTCTGTGCTAAAATATCACCGCGGACGTTACGTGCTTAAAGAATGCAGCCTGTTGGCAGTGTGTATTGCCTTTGGTTTCTATGCATAGATATAGCCTAACTCTTCTGTGAGATACAGCACGAATTCAATAAAGTAGCCTATTTTTTAACAGAGCTTAAGCATAATAGGCTTTGGTATTTTGTTAGAATAATAGGCTACTTAAAGTTTTACTTGATAGCCTGATCAGCCTACGCTGCAAAGCTCTATCTAGAATGTTTTAGGCGTTTATACCTATTTAATACCTTAAATTACCATCTCAAAGATTGATTCATTCACATTAAAATCTTGATCTAATCAAAGAGATTAACAGGCTAATTTGCCGTTCTTCCATGCACCTAACACCTGCAGCATTTAAAGATGAGAAAAAAGAAAACGAAAAATGTAAAATGAATTTTTAAATATATCTTTCAGGCCTATAAAGCGACATTTCGCTGTTGATTCTGATTTCTACAAGGCGTGCTGTTCTATCAAACAATATATTCCCGACACAGTATTCTGTCTCACTTTTCTTTCCCGTTTCTGCATCTTCTCAAAAACACCGAACCGATGACACTACATAAAACAGCAGCACAGGCGAACTGATTCTGTCCAGTTAACGAGATACAAAGGAGAAATCTTGTAACATTTTTTTTTCCTGGAGAGCACGTTTTGTCTTCAAGGGAATCCTGGGTGACCCCCTTCTCATCAGATAGAGAAACGCTAGTCTGTAATCCTCCCTCTCCAGCCGTCTGCACGGCTTAGCTCCAGTCTGATTTGGGCTCTCACTGCGCCTCCAAAGCGACACGCACGCCCCCTCTGCGTCCTCCTCCGCCACACCGCCACCTCTGTCAGAGCCTGTTAATCATAGGCTACCGCAAAACACAAATGGTATTTCTGAAAACTAATGTGCTTATGTCTTCACTCACCGTTTCCCGTTACAGTCTATGTTACAGTAAATGGTAACATCATCGCGAAATTAAATGATTAAACATATTTGTGTTAGGCCACTCTAGCCTGTTCAACTGACTCAAACAGTCAGAGGGTAGCAACAAGTGAGACCCTGGGGCCATAAAGATGAATGAAACCAGTGAGGGCTGCGGTTTTGAGACACTTTTTTCCCCCATTCTAATAAAGCGTGTTTAAAATAAAATTAAAAACCTAGAATCAATTGGCGTAATAAACAAAATGACCTCAGCCTTTGTCAGTTTGAAGGCCCACACCATAAACAACACAGAGCAAAGCACCTTGTTACTAAGTGGAGTGGAATATAGGCTGTGCAGAAAATAGGCTATAGGTGAAGAATCCTGTGGTCTCTGATGAAGGCCAAGGCTTAAATGCGAAGGTGATTTTGGATTTATGGATTTCAAGTGAAATCAAAATGAGCTCATGAAGAATGCCTTTCTTCAAAATGACAAAGCTCACACAAAGGGTTACAGGCAGCAGTTTTATTATTTATTTTCTATCCAAATAAAGCAATATGTACCCTCATTAATCACTTAAATGTAATTAACGATCAGTGTGATCCAAGTATTTACAATACAGTGAACCCTCAGAAAATATAAACAGACATTACTTCGTGAGAATGCTTGGATCATGCATGATGATAGCCCTTGTTTGTCCCTTTCCATCCTAATAACGTATGTTTGGATGGTTCTGACAAGATAAGTGCGATGTGTGCTGAGAGAGCTGAGTATGGTTCCACTGGCTGGTTCTTCCAGGGTTTACTGGACTGACAGGTCTATTCCCCTGTGAAGGGATTGTCTCTCTCTGCTGCACCTGAGCCTCCTCCTGGCTGTGTGCGCAGACAAGCAAACTTCTTAAAACCTGAATAACAGGCTTTGCTCTGCTCTGAGATCCTCATGGAGATGTGACGGCTCAGAATCTGAGACATTCCTACAAAGCAGAGATGACATGCTTTAATCAATTTCACACAGTCTTAAAATTGTGGAACCAGATGATCACCTCTGGTGTCTAACAAATCACAATTAGTATCTCAGACACCTAATTATGTTCCATCGTATAGGCAGTCGTATGTTCTTGAACAGTTTAACATGTTGATGGAAATTAGCTTTTTTAAAACTTCCTTAACCCATCATAATTGAAAATACAAGCCTGCTATATTTTAGTCTTTTCAAATATCACAAAGATAAAGCCTAAAGATGTAAAATTTGTTAAGCAATTACATACTCTCAGTCCTGTATTAAAAGCTCAGACAGTACCTTTTTAAATGAAAAATATATCTTAAATCTAATAACTCACCATAGAAACAAAGCCAGTTGTATATTTCAACAGGAGATACCTCACTGCAATTACAGATTAGAGAGTGTTCAAGGAGTTCAACAATAAATAATTTACTTACTTTTGTTGCACTAGACCAACTATAGAAACATGCCCTTACTATGTGTGTGTAGCACACATAGTAAGTATAAGTATAAGTCAGTATACCTGACATTATTTTTGACAGTTAATGGTCCTAACTTTTATAGCATTTACTTGTGTTAAAGAACTGTTAAAGAATCCTAAGAACAATGGAGATGTATGGAGTCAATATGATACTTTGAGCCTTTACGTGTGTAGGTGTGTTTTTGTGTGTGTGAGCACTGGAGCATTGGAGAAAAGCAACAGTGTCAAAGGAGTCATCTTTCATCCTTTTTCCTCCACCCAGGTGGGCTTATGTTTGGAGAAATCCAAAGATTGCTTTGAACACGGTGGTGGCTCTGTTCCGGTATGGGTAGAGATCTCTTGGGAGTCATTGCTGTAGGTCTGTTGATTGCTCTGCATGGTTATATAGCATCCAAGGAATATGAGGACATTTTACAGGGGCAGATGCACCCTATGTTGCTCTGTACCTGCATGACAGTCCCATAAGATGATAATGCCTCCATACACACTGCTAAACATACAGTATATAAGAGTGATTTCATCAACATCAGGATGAAGTCAAATGCCTTCCATGGTCTCTCTCATCACCAGTTCTAAACATTGAACCTTTATGGGAAGTTCTGGTGTGCAGTATGAAGCATATTTACACTTCCTCCATCTCAGCGAAGTGCAGGCTTACCTTCGTGATGAATGCTGCGGTATTCCACATCGCATACTGTAGGTCAGGACTTGTATGGCAACAATCTAAGGAGAACTGAAGCTGTTCTGAAGGCAAAGGGTGGCCCTATTACTTTTCAGGTAGGCCTAGTTGATATTCATATAATGTTATTTTGTCCACTTTTTCTAAGGGTTGAAGAAATGTCTCCTAGCTACTTGAGATGACATTCAGGTTTAGTTTAAGGAAACAGGTCATTTTTAAAACAAACAAACTGGAACAGCATTTCCCCTGCACGGAAAATGCAATCTATAAAACTAACAGTGCAGAAAGAAGTTCCAAAAATCTCATCAATGGCACCTACATCAAAACAGCTTACCATCACAGATTCAATTGGGAATATTGATTGCTTTTATAATTGACTAAAGAAGCCTTAGTTTCAGAAACTATGAGGCTGCCCCACAGACAGCTTGGACAGTATGTGATCAGAATGATAACTGCTCCCCAAGGTGTACCCACAGTCATGTGCCTATTTTTTTCTTTTCCAGTTGTGTGTTTTACATTCACCATTTGTGACATGACAGGATATATAATATTGTTTATGACTAGTTGTATGTATCTTGACAATTCAACCAATATCTGTCAACTGCAGTGGGCTTTTGAACAAAAGCTCAAACTTATGGGCACTAAAATTAAAAAGGGCTTTGGATAGCTGCTATGATACATTTGCCAACTGAGTCACTACAGATGAATACTACCAGTCAGTGGAGAATTGAGACAAGAGAGTGAAATGTTGGTTATTTTTACATATTTGTGACTCATCATTTATTTTTCTAGTATGTTAAAACATGCAGGAAATAGAGCAGTTGTCAAACCCCCATCTGAGGTGAGAATAAGTGTAAGGGAAATACTTCAAGAGAAAACAACAGAAAATGCACCCCCCATACCCCCCACCCCCAATCCAAATCTGCTGAAAAATAACAAACATGGTTGTGGCTGTGCTGCATTGCATTCAATGACAGCAACCGAGAGCGTCCAGCATCGAGATTCAGCTAGATCCAATTCCTGATGGCTGACGCTAGCATTCATTCCATTTTGTGAAAAATTAACATGGCGACAACAGTATGGTTTCTAGTGACATACTATGAAATTATTTAGCATAATATAGCCTACATGTAAATCCCAAGAAATGTTTAAATTCAAATTATCCAGACTTTTTCTGGTGATTTGGTTATTATAAAATAAATAAGATGTCCACCCATACAATAGCCAAGCGCAAAATATGTGTAGTATTTTCAGTTTTATAGAGATTTACAGAGAATGCATTAAACAACATTACTTAATTTCATAAAGTTAAATGAAGCCCTCGGGTTCAAGTTCAAGCAGGAAGTCCCTTTCAATTTCTTTTATTTTATTTTTATTTAACCTTTATTTAACCAGGAAAGTCATTAAGAACAAATTCTTATTTACAATGGCGACCTGGCAAAAGGCAAAGCCTCTTGAGGGAGGGGGGTAGGGGCTAAAAAGAAATATAAAAAATTAAAAGACAGCAGCACACATCCAAACATTTCCAACACACCACTACTTACATACAATCACAACAAGCATTACGTGTGACAACAAGCATTACATAAATGACATACAGTCTAGCACACAACCAACGGGCAAGTAGCTAGCAGACAGCAGCATCAGGCAATACAACAACAGAACAGGAGTAGCATACACAAGCAGTAAGACAAACAAGCAAAGCAACACAGCCGCAGCAAGAGAGGCAAGAATATTCATGGGACAAACAGTAAGCAATCGACAAGCAAGGGTTAGGGAATATTAGTGGGTCGGGAAACAGCTGCATGTATCAGTGAGAATGTCCATAATAGAGTCCTTGAAAACTGACTTGAGGATAAAATTGTCCAGTTTTAGTGTTTTTTTGCAGATTGTTCCAGTCTTTGGCTGCAGCAGACTGGAATGACGACAGACCGAATACGGTATTTTTTTTGGGAACTTTCAACAGAATAAGGTGAGCAAAACTGGTGTTGTAGGCAGCAGATGTATTTTGCAACAAGTGACACAGGTGGGGGGGTGGGGTGGGGGGGGGTAGACCAAGGAGGGTTTTGTAAATAAGCATGAACCAGTGAATATTACGACGGGTGTGTAAGGATTTCCAGTTGACAGAGGAATATAGAGTGCAGTGGTGTGTTTTGAAAGAGGCATTTGTAGCAAACCGGATAGCAGAGTGATAGAGAACATCAAGCTTCTGGAGTGCACTCTTGCATGCCGACCTATATATATTCTTGAGGTCTGTCTTTGGGCAGCAGGTCTCTGGCTGGCTGCTGTTGGATGTTATTTAAACTTGCCTACCTGATACATCTCCTTGCTGTCTATTGAGTGTGTTTGCCGCTTCGCCCTGATATGTGCTGCAGCTTCACTCATTTTTCCCCAGATTTGGCTCCCATCAATATGAAGGTGATCAATATCTAGGAATGCCCTGGAAGTTCACCAGTTTCAAATAATTTGCTGCCTCTGTTTCCAAGCGACGGATAAGCACCTGGTTATCCGAATGCAACTCAGATGATTTAGATCTGCAGTCCAAAGCAGTCCATTTGGCCGCCCCTCTGGCTGTGAAGGAATCACTCCATCACCGGGTTTAGGCGCATGGCTGCCGGTGACTGGCCCTCACAGTTGGCAAACTTCATGGATCATTCCTCTGCACTGTTTGAAATCTCCCCTATTGTTGTAACATGTTGCATGTGGGGTCATTTATCAAAGCACAAGCTCGTGCATGCCTTTGTGAAGCATTTAACATGGGTGTCTATCATTAACAAATCAGAGCTTGTCATGTGCCAGGGCATTGTAAGGTTTATGCCCTCAGGCTAACAGAGCAGCAGCTACATTTCCCTTATTCTCTGCCATGTCAGAAAATTTGTTTTCATTCAGATTTTATTAATTACATTCCAAGGTTGGAAGGGCTTTCCCGGTGATAATTGCACAAATTAATTCTACATATTTTCCTTAAATGTCCATGGATAAATATTAGAATTGTCACCCATGGCTCCTCTCCTCCCTTTCTCCTCCCTTCCAATAAGCCTATGTCCAAAACTTGATTTTGTTGTCATCTTTAGTTCTTAAATTCCAGTCAAATGTATTCTAGCCATTCATTTAAAATAAGTGCAGTATCTGCGGTATCTATTTAACAATTGGGTTGCTGGTGTTCCTTTGTCTTCTCTTCACACATCAGGCCTGATCAGTCCTCCATGCTCGCTGCTCAAGGCAGCTCAAGGCAGCTCAAGCCTTAATTGCTGGTGAGTTGTCAAGCATCTAGCTAGTGATCATGTTCTTAAGCAGTCACTTTATAATTTGGTTTTGCATACATCAATTTTGGCCCAATATTGTTTTTGTTATTAGACTTACATCAGCTAAGGACCCAGTCCATTTTGGTCCTCCAATATACTTTTGGTACTGTATCAAAACTATTTTGTCATTAGCAAAATAGTGCATAAATTTGCTTTACTCAATGATACCTTGTTGCTGTCATTTCAGTGTTATACACTATTACTGGTTCCCTAACCCCTATCTACAGTACATATTTCATATTTTCTTTCATTACAGGTCCTATCAGTATTGATAATCCATTAGGCTGCCACCTTGTAATCTACTGATCACATTTTTGTTACTGGCCTACATCCACTACTGCAAATTTCCAAAAAGTCCATGATCAATTTGACAATACATTACTGGCTTGCACCTCAAGGTTCAACTGATCTACTCTGATGACTAATGCCCAAGTTATATATTTATTATGTATACTATGTCTTGTGTTCAAGGATTCTCTTATCTCTTCTAGTTTTGGTAGCTTAACTTCACACGGCATAAGATAATAACAAACTCTATTCTTTTTGGGGGGATCTTCAGAAGTTAATTAATTCATAGGGTTTTATCCCCTACAAATGATTCCTGCGACAGCCCGACGGGGTTAACGCCAAAGGTCCTGTCTTATATATTTTAATAAACATCATTAAAATGAAGCTGTCAGCACAAGTTCAAGCAGGAAGACAATTATTTTCACTTTCTTGCTCTGTCTCTTTGCACACTCACTGGCTCTCAATTATTGTCATTCAGTGAACACATTTGGTCTGCTTGGGCTTTCTGTCAGCCAAAGATGGTATTTAAACTTACCTGCCTGATATGTCTCCTTGCTATAATTTCAGGGTGTGCGCCGCGTTGCCACTCCACCCCCCCACCACCACCAGTGTTAAGGCCCCATCTACGGCTGCCCAGGGGGGAATCTTCAGAAGTTAATTAATTTATATGGCTTTTATCTCCTATAATTATTTCTGCAAGGGGGTCCTAGATGGGTCTTCAGATGATGCTGGAGCATTCAACAACTGCTGCATGTTGCCATGACACTTCACACCAGCCGAGGAAGAGAAGAAGGTGGCAAACTGCACTGGAGGCAGTGTTGCCAACCTGAGTGATGCCTTGTATCCCGGCAGACAGTTCAGTGCACAAGGCTGTGCTGCTATGGTCCTCTTCCTCAACAGAACAGATGAAATGGTGTAAAATGCTTGTCACCTTCACTACAATGGGTGATATCCCAAGTATTCTCCTATAGAGCCGCCATTGTGAAGCCAGGATGCACGCAAAGGCACACGCCACCATCCTCCGTGACTGAGAGAGTCGGTAATTGAAAATCCTCTGCTCAGGTGTCACCCTGAATCAGTACTTGGCATCTACCACAGCTAACAGAACAATAGAGAATGTGCCTTTTTGGTTGCAGAGTATGAAGCCACTGAGAGCTGTGGCTTGGACGGTGAAATATTTGCCATCGATTGCTCCAACGCAGTTTGGAAAATTCCACAACGCCTGGAATTCCTCAGCAATGGCCACTCCTCTCCCCCAGGAAATGGCATGTATTTCTCAACGTGACATGTCCACATGTCACGTTGCCTCTCTGATGATGCCCGCTACAGTTGAGAATCCTGCTCTACAGGTGAAGGCAATAAATGTCCTGTATGAATCTCCAGTTGCTAGAAATCTGTGATTCAAAAGGTAGGTATAGTTACAATGGACAGTGCAAGCGCAACAGCCTGCATTATGTTGGTTTTTTGCAGGCTAGCATTTATAGCAACAGACCAGGCCTGTATCAGCATGTAGGCATGACAGTTTCAGACTGCCTGGAATGCCAGATTGGTGGGATTTATCTCTTCAGAAACAAAGGTAAACTATTTTGATGGCTTTCTGTGATTAACTCTGCTAGCACAAAATGACTGGACAAACTACACATTCAATGCAAATAAATATGAAAAAGTATTTGCAATCAGCCTACTAATCACCCCTGGTCTGCAGCAGACATCAGTCAAAATAATCAATTGTTAATTCAATATCACAAAATCAAGAGTAATGTGAAACTTTTATTTTTTGGACTTATGTTAAGTTACTTTGTAACATAAGATGAACTTAAGGAGTAGAACACAAAGTAACAAATGTCCAGATAAAAAGTAGCTAAACAAGACAGCAATATAGCTACACCTTGAACAGGGGTGTTACTTTTTGTACCCAACCTGATCTCTTTTTTAGGGATCTCCGACTCTCTAATAAAGTGCTCTTTGGCTGTCCGTAGTTTTAAAAAGTTAACATTAATTTAGCTAAATCATGTTGACCTTGCACAAGAAAAAACAGCTGGTTGAGTGACTAACGGCTGCTTATCAGCTGATTCTGTGGTTGTCTGGCAACATCAGAAAACGGAAAAAAATGCTGCAGGCTGCTTTGCTTTGTAGGCTTCAACGACAAGGCAGTACAGCAAGCCTTGCATTGTTCCGCCTTCAAAACATGTGCTGCGTGATCAGGCCCTAAGGAGAGCCGACAGCCACCTGCCCATATCGGTGAGGCTCACCGGCGCGATGGAGTGCCTGATGATGAAGGCAGATGGGCCAGTTTTATTGGACATCACATCCGAGGGACCCGTTGTAGTAGCTAGTACAGCATCGGCCAGTCCATCAGCAGCCGTGGGAGCAGCCCCCGCAGGAGCTGGCCAAACCAACAATGCTGCTAAGTTAACTTTAGGGATACATACAGGAGGAACCCCCCTTTCCAGGATGGAAAGGGGGATGGAAATGTTGATGACAAAATGGAACATACTATATAAAATTATGACAAAATTAACATGACAAAATACACAGAATAAACAGTAAGGACACTTTGGTAAAACGTCTGGGTCTGATGTGGGGCATCAGCACCAACTCGGTCATTGTCGCCAACCAGTTCATTAGAACAACACACCAGTGCAGGGACGTCAGCGCCGACTTTGTCACCATGGACAACAGCTACTACCAGAGGTGAGGAGGGAGGGAGAGTCAGGGACCACGCAGACACACGCATATAAACAACCCTGCAGTACAACGGAGAAGCATACAAACAGACACTAAAACCATGCACACATGCACAGACACACAGACATTCAAACACACCCCATACACAACTACACACATACACAGAACACACACACACACACACACGCACACAAACCTCACACTCACATGCATGAACAAGCACACACACACATCCATGCCTGCATGCACAAGCACACAAACTGCTTCCAGGCTACATAATATGACATTTGCATGTGACTGGACCTGTGTGCAGAATTTTGTGCTCATTTATTCATGAGAGGGCAGCTTCGATAAGAATAATGAGAAAGAATATTGGGTCACTTGCAAACATATGCTCCTCCAAGATTTCCAATTTGGAAGGAGTATATGACAGAAAGTATATTACAGAATGTTAGCGGATAGCTTACTCTAGATTCAAAACCAGAACCCTTATGATTTGTGTTTTAGCACGTTAGCCACTGAGCCACTCAATTATCTAAATATGCTGTTTTTTTCCCCACATGCTAGAGAAATGACAGTGCTTGTCCAAGTGAGTACCACCGAGGGTTACAGTAATAACCTCATGCCCCGATGAGCTGATTTAGCTGAGTATTTGCCTAAAAAAAACCTCATGATGATTCTGTGAAGTGTTCATCTGCAGCAGGATGTATTCTGTTTATCACTATCGCCATTATTGATAGTAGGGCTAAAACTGGCATGGAGAGCTTGATGTATTTCTCATAGCAGCCAGCACAGATAGTTGTATTATGTAGTGTCACATTTCTTTAGCACCAACAGGACTCGATCTCACAACCTTTGTCGCAGTAGGCAGGTCATGAATCTGTTGAGCCAGCTGAGCAGAGCGGTTCTTTCACAGGATGACTCCATAGCACTTTTCACACGCTGCTTAACCCCGGGTTAACGTCTTCCCTAACCCTGGGTTAATGACGCATTTAACCCAAGGGTGAGGAATGTTTAACTCTTATTGAAAACTGTTTTTAACCCTGGATTAAGAAAGCCCGCTCAGGAGCAGGGTTAGCACCGCTTTTGCTATCCCATGCTCCCCAAAAAGCGGGGCTAACAGGAAGCCGCGTAAAATGCTGCAGGGTTAGAATGTTACCTCGAGTGAAGTGTCACTATGTCACCTCATTTACACTGAGTGTGTTAACCGCGGGTTTATGATGTACTGTGTAAAATCTACAAAAACAAGTGTGAAATGTAGGATAAAATAACCCAGGGTATTGATAACCCAGGGTTAAGGTTAAGGTTATGAGTTTTCAAGAAATCTGTATATGTCACAACAAGAAGCACCACAAACATATGTGGATATGAAAGTAACTTTACATCCTTGCTTAACACACTGCCTGAAACAGTTTTGCCATTGACAGTATGATGACAAATTAGTCAAATTAGTATGGAGATATAATAAATAGAGGGCACAGTACTATAAACAGAAGCATGTTAACAATCTGCTCGGTGAGCAATTTGAGGTGTCAAAAAAAATGTGTAGACCATTTGTGTAAGAGAGTCTGTAGAAGAAAAGAATTGAAAAAATGTGTAAGATATTTTTGTTTTTCAAAAAGACAAAAAACAAAACAAAAAACTACCAGGCACACTTTTATGGTCCTTGAGACAATTTTGAAGAGCAAGTGCAGATAGACATGTCCACAAAGGTTGGTGAAGGCAAGGGCGGACTGGCCATCTGGAGTAGTGGGAGTATTCCTAGTGGGCCGATCAACCTGTGGGCCGGCAGTCTAGCAACACCAATACCAAGTTCATTTCAATTCCGTTCATTTCAGGTCAGTTAAGTTCATCACATCTTATGAGTCCGTCTTTCTCCCGTCACCAACTTTACTTTGGTACATTCTGCCTTTCGTACACTGAGCTGACAATGACAGACTGATTGCGCTGTGCATAAATTTGCAACCGAGTCGACCTGACACATGAGCATTATGCTGCCTTCAGGTGCAGAAATATGAGAATTACAAGTTGAGTGCACATGAACATGATATAAACAAGGGGGTAAATATGACTGCGAAAGTCAGGATTTTCTATGATCCCCAAGTT
Organism: Centroberyx gerrardi; assembly: GCF_048128805.1. Classification (NCBI taxonomy): domain Eukaryota; kingdom Metazoa; phylum Chordata; class Actinopteri; order Beryciformes; family Berycidae; genus Centroberyx; species Centroberyx gerrardi. The sequence goes on along the minus strand of NC_135998.1, from coordinate 15,927,459 downwards.
GCAGAGATGTGACATCTATGGGCAGATAGCATGGAAATCTTTGTCAACAACTGATGGTAAAAGTTATGTTTTTTATTATATTTTGAATATATATATGCATGCATATAATCCCAACTTCATTTGAAAGATTCTAAAAAAATATGCTATATGTCTAATAATACTTTGTTCTACTTTGTTCTAGATTCAGCAGGTATCCTTAGTACATGCAGAGTGTCTCAGAAGTCAGAACAGAATATGCCTGAGCGCACAACAGTCAATCCAATAATGAACAGAGCATGTGTCTATTGCTGCTAGCCAGCTAAATGCTTTTAGGTTGCTGTACTGGCACCTATATTAAATGTTGCGCAACTGATGTTACATCACTGCTGAATAGAAATATATAGAAATACACAGAAATACTGTATATTTATTGCAGTTTGATTATTTTTTTTACTTACCTAAAGTCCATGCCCATTACACACAGCTTTCTAAATGTCAAAATTCAGCATTGTGACCTGAAGTAACTGTTGTGAGAGGCTTTAGAGCCTGAACAAGCAATGCAGTGGGATGAGAGGGATGTGTGTGTGTGTGTGTGTGTGTGTGTGTGCGCGTGTGTGTGCATGCATGTAAGTGTGTGTGATTAGGCTACATTACATGGGAAGAAGTTAATGGGTGGCTTGATTCATCAGGCTGGACCCCAAATTACTAAGGTACGATGATGTTTTGGCAAGTCCTGGTTCTTGTACAAAGTCCTTCACATATCAGAACACATTCTATCAAAAGGCAGATGATGGACCTTTGAAGAAATGTGTTAAAGCAACTGTGAAAACCTGTAAAATCTTTAAAATATTACAGGGACATATTGGAGTTTACTATTTACAGTGTTTTCTTTGGCAGCAGATTAAATTCTAAAAGAAATAAAGATCATATAGGGTTAATTTTATCACAGTGCAATTTTTCTGGGGGTACATTTTTACTATCAGGGCTACTGACCACATGGTTCTGGTAATCTGCTCAAGACTATTGAGAGCTGTCCTTTTAAAACATAAACCTGATGACATTAAAGCCATCATTCTGTTTCTCCATGAGCTCAGTTTTGGACGGACTTGTTTGGGGACCTGAGAGATGCTGGTCCCTTTAATGGCAGCCACGAACAGCAGTGACTTCTGCAATTTAGTTTCAGTTCTGCAGAAAGATGACCTGGATGACCTCTGGAACTAGCATCAGGCCTCTGGACTTGCATCATGTCCTGGAGGAATTCCAATCAACCTCTGCCTCATACCTCTCAAGTAATCCATTTTAATTTAGAATTGACTTTCATTTACAATTAGTGTAATTATTTTGGCATAATAATATCACTCATTCTGTGGTGAATGGGGGTGCGATGGCAGTATGAGAGGGACTGTACCAGAGGGGCTTCTTAAAGGAATAGTTCACCCAGTGAGGGTGATGTAGCAGATGTGTAAACACAGAAGTGAGGAAGGTTGTGTGTTCTCGTCAAGCAGAGCGTGAACACGCAAGGTCAAGTGTGAACATTAAATTTTTTTTTTTTTTAATTTAAAAAACAGCTGTAGTGAAGATTTGTGCTCAGTAATGGTGTAAATACAGGTCATTTCCACTCACAGTGTGATTGTTTGGCTTCAGAAGACTTGGATTATGCTGCTCAAGCTGTATGGAGTAATTTTGTGGTTTCATTTTTGCCCTTTTTGGAACTCTAAACAAACAGTCCCCAATGACTTCAGTCATTCGGAGAAGGCTGCTACTGAGTTGTGCTGGCAACCTTCCTGTGTGTTATATGGACTAACAAACTTCATGTGTGTTTCAGCTGGCATGAGGGTGAGTAGATAATGATAGAATTTAAATTTTTGGGTAATTTTGTAGAAGGGTACCCTACACGTTAAATTTGTACTTTAACGTCCTAGTTCTTGTAATAATAGTGACAAAGAATGCATGTGTCAGTGTTTGTAACTGAACACATGTTGAGGTTAAATGATCACTAATGTAGCTAGGTGCAAGCCCAGAGCGTGCCTTAAAAGTAATCAGTAAGATTTTAAAATCAATTCTAAAACTTATAGGGAGCCAATGGAGAGAGGATAAGATAGGTGTAATATGTTCTCTTTTTCTGGACCTCATGAGGAGTCTGGCTGCAGCGTTTTGGACAAGCTGTAATCGGTGAAGATTTTGCTGGGTCAAGCAGGCGTAAAGAGGTTTTGCATGGGCCATGTTTGAATATGCAAATAAATTCAAAGGAATGGCAGCAAAATCTTGAGGCTATTCATGGTATGTTCTGGTTTGACTGGATGATAAAAGTCGCACTAAAAAGATAAAACCATGACATAAGTTGAGAGGGAAAATCAACAAGGGGCTGATGTTTTGCATTTAAAACTGACTGGCCTAGAAGGGTATTATCCCTTATTATCATGGAAAGCAAAAACACAAAAGCAATAAGCTGGCTGACATCCTTGTTAGATAGATAAGGTGAATAAATATTTTCAACAAGATGGCAACTTAATTTATACATTAGTATAGTATGAGATTGGGGTCATTGTGAGTTATTTTTAATGCAAACTTCATTATCTAATGTGTCTCACATTGCAGACTCCACAAGGTTGAGAAATAAACTTAAACACCTCTCCAGGAACATCAATATAAAAAATAGATTGCTAATTTATTCTGAGGTGTGTGAGAGAGCTTCACATACTCAGCTCAAAAAGTAAGCTTATTGCTAGTTTATAGGTAAAATGCAACCAGATTGTTGTGTTTGCTTCCCTGATGTTTGAATGTAAGTGAATGCACAATTTTAATTTCATGTACATCACCCTTGTGCTTGCTGCAGTAAGAATATATAAGCCTATGCTTTCAAACATTTGGGCATTTGCTATTTTAGGTAACTTGCTAGCAGTGCTACCATTCTCTTTTTAAGTCTGTGATAAAATATGATGATGGATTCTGTAAATTACCTGTTGCTGTAGCAGATGGCATGCTTTTTCATTAACAGCAATTCTGAGAATTCCCTGGCACCCTGATTAAATATTCATCATGAATCTTCATGACCAATAGAAATACAATTCATGTCTAATTGCACTAATGAGGGCCAGATAAGGCAAAGGCAAAGAGCGCCAAAGAGTGCTTATTGAATATTTACATCATCATGCATTTAAGTGATGTATTAAAATATGACAAGGGCATCAACTGCTGTACACATCATCATCAACATCTGTGTCTGCCTGATTACCCCACTAAGCTACTTTAAGGTTGGTGACTTTGGCTGGGTTTTTCATTTATGAGATATAATATTTTGCTTTTATAAGTACTTTTGTTTTATAAAATATACAAAAACAATGATCATCGACTATACATAGTGTAGATCATTCTAGTGAATGACTATTGTTGGTGACCATCGCTGCTATGTGTGGACACTTTGAGACACCGTACTTCAGGAAGTGCGCTACTGGGCATGGGCAGTAGGTTACTTGTGGGTAATGTGTTTTTCCTCTCTCAGTATGCCTGTTGCCTACATGGCTGTGTATTCCGATAGTTGATCACTGCAAGTTATAAAATAAACCCACATGCATTTAAAGTCATGGACTCATCACTGACTACAACACATAGTTTATACGTTTTTATACCAGCTGTACAAAATTAACTAAAAAAAACAAACCAATGACCATTTTCTCAAAATGACATTCCCTGTATGCAAAACACTTTTCTTCAGCTTAACAAAAACAGCTGATAGTTCATGGAGGCTTTGTTGATATCTTGTGTCATTTCTTTTATTTCTTTTACTTTTTATTTATTTGACATGAACAAAACGACGACTCATATACATAGGGGCTTATTCATAAAACTTACCAACAGGTTTAACGTGTCGTTAGGGGCAGATACTGTCACGGTAGGGTGTTTTATTATTTATAAATGTGAAATACCGGCTAGTTATTAGTGTTAACATTTCCGTCATACTCCCACCCCTTTTGATCATTTGCATATTGTGAAAGCGATTCATAAAAGCACACCGTAGCGCAAAAAATGCCATCTGCTCTAGTCAGACGGTATTTGTAGAAGTTAATGTTAACTAATGAAAATAAATTTAAATTCTTAAAAAATCGGTAAAGTTACATTGAGTCCCAAGGAATTAATTATCATTGGAAACACATGAAAATGTTTAATAAATATGACTCACACACTGGCTTTGCAATTATTAATTACCACTCTGATTGTTCTGATTGATATAAAAGTCAATTTCCAACTGATATGATTCGATTTATCATGACCAACACTGCAATTACAGCAGCAGGAATGCATGAGGAGAAGGGTGGTTTTCTCTGCTGTTCTGACACATCTATGTGGTCCATTGCACACACAGACGTGGACAAGGTGTTAAATATGTAAATGATGGTTTTGATTGGCTGTCACTCGGGCTACAGCTGCGGATAACACAGCCGCAGTGTGACTCGTGACTAGTTTTACGAATGAGCCCCAAACTACTTAATTATTCATCAGAAGAAAAAAAGTGTTCTAAATGATATGCAAATTTGTGCATTTTTTCTGGCCTAATAACAAAATAAATGAAAGTCATGATACTAAAAGGGTTTGTATTTGTGTCCATATTTAACATTTACTACTTACCTGGAGTGCCTTGCCTTAAAGAGTAATTGTGTGTTCATGTGCTGGTGGTTAAGGACCGACATCCGGGACTTCCAAGTCGGAAAATCAAACCCGGAAGACAAACAAACACAGACATCCTGCAGCTATTTTTTTTTGCCTTGTTGTGAAGGTTAAAGGTCACAATTACGTCGTAACTTGGAAACTCAGAGTCTTATAACCTACTGTAAATAAATCTGCCCCAGAACAGGCATGAGTACATCTGAGTCTTATAGCCTACTGTGCTCAGGGCAGATAGGACAAGACTGCCAACACATCGGAGGAAAAGCAAGGTGAAGGTGTTTATTTCTGCCTAAAACAAGTTAAATAAAACTAACTATACTATGTAGCCAGCTAACGTTAGCTAGCACACAAGCCGTGACCAAAGAATATGTAGCTGGCTATGTCTAACTGGTCTCTATCGCCGTGACCATACCAGCTAACGTTAGTAACTACTAGCTAACAGCTAACTTGTTTACATAGTCAGCAAACTGTTACACCTGAGCACTCTCTTTCTATTTAACAGGAAAGTTAATAAATTGTGAATGAAATACCTACAATTAAAAAACATTTTACCTCTGTCTTTGACAATGCAGCTCTGCCCGTCACGGTCCCGCTTGACATTTCAAATTGGCCCGCCTCCTCTTTTTTTTGATTGATGGCCTGATTGAACCAATCATAACAGTTTCAATAGTCATACTGAAGAAAAGACACCACTCACCAAGTATAGCAGATAGGAGTTTTGCTTATTGAAATATCTTTGTTTCAATATTGAAACAAAGATGTTTCATAGCACTAAATACCAGTTTACAGCTCAAAAAAAGTGTTTTAGTGTAGAGTTACTCTTTTAATAGTGAGTGAAACGTGCGCATTGACTTTGATCTGGATGTCATTTTTTCTTGAGATGAATCCCTTTATCTCTGCTAAAAATCTTTTTTTTTTTACATGTGCTTTAAGACCATCACTTCAATGTTTTGACAGGGTTGTTTTAAATAGGATAATTTAAAGTCGGTGAAGCATTTGTTGGATGGAGCTACATGGAATTATAGGAGATCTCTGTCATCCCTTGTGCATCGCATGCTGTCAGGTTTGTGTGTGTCATAAGATAAGTGAGATTTAAAGATCCTGTCAGTCTCACATATCACTGATTGTAATGGGTTTCTCTGATAATCCATACAAGGTTATGTATTGGAACCCTTCTCATGGAAGCAAATAACTTTTTCAACCAGTTCTCACACATGCTGTAGACACATGCCAGACGAGGATCTGTTAGTTAAGTCAGTCTTAATCAGCTATCTGTTCGATTGTATGGGTACTGGCATCTATGACACACAATTAAATTGCACGAAACTGAGAAAATGAGTTTGTAATGTGAATCCATTATAGCTTGCTGTCTTTGTAGCTGTTGTTGGAATGGGAGATTGGAAGGATTATAAGAGAGGGGACTTAGTTCTGTCCAATCAATATGTTACAGAGATCAGTTCAGACCATCACCTCACACATGCAATGGCACAGCTGCCACCATGTTGTCTGCAGGATACGGTGGCAATGCTATCTCTAGCCTACTATCCCTACCCTGTCCATTTAATCCCACAATCAGGAGGACATGGCCGCTGCCACCACAGCAGACATGAAAACATCCTGACAGGTGGAAAAGAGCTCTAAGGGGACCCTTCATGTTCAATAGCAAGGCTCTCATGGAAGACTGGTCTCTTGGGAAACATTTGGAGAGTATGACTGGGAAAAGGAAGGATTTCTTTTACTCTTTTCCCAATAACATACACGTGATTCCAATTTATATTTTTAAAACTGCTATTCAGTTGAATTCGTAATATAGGTACAATGATTAAAGTTAGACCAAGTAAGAGTAAATAGCAGAAAATTACTTATCAGGTATTTCAGCCCAGTGCGTAGGACCTGCCCCTACTAATCCATCAAAGGTCTTTTTTTTATTATTTATTTTGTTTTGACCACTGCTCTGAGGGTGTTTTCCTTCAGGACCATATTGTACTGAAAACAATACACATTTTTTTTGTTTTCTGGAAAAAGAAAGCTCACTGTGAGGATTTGCCATCTTTTTCTTGTGTTCACCTATTTCGTGTTTATAACACACCAACAGCTATTAATGAAACAAACAAGAACTTCTTATAATGACCGCGTGTGAGTATTTTTATGTGTGTTAGAGAGAGAGTGAGAGAGAGCGAGAGAGAGAGAGAGAGAGAGAGAGAGAGAGAGCGTGTGCATGTGTGTGTGCTTGCTTGTGATACATTCAAGGATACGATTTAATTGATATTTATTGTATGAACAAAAAGAGGAACAGTATCTTCACATGAATAACAATTTATTTCTTCTGTGCCTGCTGCTAAAAAAGTCTCACTGTCCAGGCTCCAAGTCAACATGGGTTAGGTGTAATGGAAGTGTGAGGGAAAATCACCACCTGCCAATTCTTGTTTTTTGTTTGTTTGTTTTTTTTTTTACCTTTGATGTGAAGTCCAGGGAAAGGTTCTGCTGTGTATCCCTAGAGAGATAGAGAGGAGATAGAGTGCTCAACCTATGGAGATTACAGATTTTAGCTGATTTCACAGATGCCCTGCCAGATGTCTGTATGCCCCTTGCTGGTGAAACTTTCAATGTTACAATCAGCCACAGCAAGCATGCAAGACAGTACCTGAAACATTAGTACTGTATGAAAACCCTTGCTTCATCAAATGCCTCATCATTTATAATGGACCTCTGCTAAGGTGTGTGAGTGTCTTTGTCCCACAAAACAGCAAATCATTGAACAGATTAGGAAACACCAAGAAGATCTATTGACTTGAATGTCTGTATTTCCAGTTCATCTGTAATGTTAATAATCTACTGCACATAGCAATGAAACTTAAAATTAATAGCAGTCAATGACCTTCACCAAGATTAAGCATCAAGTGTGTATTAATTACAGGCTCTGTGCACTATGGCTTTCACAGAACAAAAAACCTTTAAATAAATCATCATGCCAGCTGCTAGGTTTATTGTGCCACAGTGGCACCCTGGGATAAAATCTCAAAATTGTCATATATACAGTAAACAATAAATTATTCCCTCTTCAGTTATATGTCATGGATGATATTATTATTCATGGGCTATAAATTCCTTACTAAAATGCTTAGTAATATAACTGCTTTATACCATCAGTATTATGTACTGTGTCCTGTAATTATCATATGATACCGGTTATTTACCTCTGTTAATGTGTATGTGTTTGTGTGTGTGAGCATTTATGTTACTGCAAGTGTCTCTGTCTCACACTCTGTCTTTCTCACTCGTTCTTTCTCTCTTTTTGTGTGTGTGTGTGTGTGTGTGTGTGTGTGTGTTCCAGTGCAGTGGTCATGTTTGTCAGCATAGACATGCAGCTAACTTTTGCCCTCTGTTCAGTCATGGAAGCCTTCGAGAGGGTCATTAACCACATATAGTGACATGGTTGTTGGCTGGCTTGGTGTTCACTAGACACCAGGGTGTGACCATCAATCAAGGTAAGAGGCACAGCGGACTGACAGATGCTTGATGGGTGCTGACACTAAATACGCTGTCATTGGGCCAGGGACAGAAGCCAGACTCAATCAGCCAGCCTCTTCAAACAGACAAGCACAGCTTCCACCGGTTCCATTTGTATATCTTCACTTTCCCTGATGGAATAATGGCGGGAATACAATATATAGTATTTATAAATACAGCAAGACAAAACAAACATAGACAATATATATTAAATTGAACATAATACTGCATTTCACAGAAATCTTAGTGTTTTTGTAGAAACAAATCTATCAGGAGTCCTGTTTAATCATATAGTAAAAGACTGATTGAATTCCAAGGAATACAGGATTATTACTACTCAGTAAAAGCTCTTGACTTGTCCAAGGAGGTTAGATGTTTCGATCTAGAGTTAGTGTTGAGGGGTGGGCTGCAGAACAGAGAGCCCTACTGTTTCATAGATGCAGCCGGTAAGCAAGGTCATGGATAATGGATTTATTTTTTTTCCTTCTTTTGGCCACGTATTCAGACATCTTGACATGAACCTCCTCATACATATGTTGTTTCCTGCGCAAAACTGTGACCTTGAGGCTAAACCGTTAGCCCTTGGGAATCTTGTCTGCCACTAAAGTCAATTATGTAGCAGTAATGCATTATGTTAGGTAGCATTCCCCAGACAATCAGTCATTGTCTGCACAAGCTGGTTGCACTGTCTGGCTCATCCTACTCATCTCCCATTCCATTCCATTGCAGCCTAGGTGGGGATCTGTGTAAAGACCATTCCCATTTTGACAAGGTGACCCTACAAAGACATCTGCACTGTGAATGGAAAGGCCCATGTATATTTACAATTACACAACTCAGTATTAATTATGGAAACATTAAATCCTCGTAGAGAGATCTCCATTGCTAACAAGCTTTGCAGTGGTGTGATTGGTTGTTTTTTCTCATGGCCGTTACAATTTAGGCTATTTCTAACACATTCAGTGTTGATTTCAATGTTCTCAATATTCCCCTCAGCTGGTTTTCTTGTGTTTCTAAGATGTTCTGTACTCTTTATTCCCATGTTGTCACTCCAATGGATTGCTTACAGCCTGTTAAGAATTTATTACATTTTTATCATTTTCAGAGGTTTAAGATTAGAGCACTTCAGACCACTGAGCCACCAGGAAGCCTGAAGATTAGCTTTTTAATCCTTTATGAATAAAAGAAAGAAATTATACTGATGAAATCTCTGTTTGCCATTCAATCACTATCCAACAATAGTTACAGTCCCACAAAGTGTGTCTGAATAATAACACTAGTGGCTGGTAGGTTGAGAGAAAGCCAGAGAAAAAAGAGGACATTTACAGAGGAGTATTACAAGTCCAGTCACAGCAGTGCTTTGAGGGGCCAGATCAATACCATTTCTGTGACCAATTTTACAGTTCTATGGGCTGGTTGCCTCTGGAGTAATGAAGCTGTTTTCTTCCGAGAGGCTTTAGTCTTTGCTGTAGTACCAATGAAGGCAATATTGAGGTAATGTGTTTGATGATCCTACAGGCATGTCAGCATTCTGTTATGTCTGAGGTGTATGAACTGTATCATTATGGTCCGTTTTGAGCAGAAGCACAGATAAGATGCAGAAGACATACATACATACAGAATTCAGGCTGGATCTTCAGACCAAAATTCAACAAGTTGTAGTTAAGTCAAACTGCAAGTTAACTTTTGGCTGACATTCACTCTTGGGCAAACATACTTTACTTTTGTTGCTTGTTGCTTTGTTTTGTCTTTGCCTAATACAGTTGGTTAAAATCAGCCCTTGGATCCCACCGTTAGAAGAGATTAATTCAAACGTCACAAGTGTGATTTAAAACCCAAAAAGCAGTGCAACCAAGAAATAATCAGAATCTTAAGGAGAATCTTAAGAGGGCTGGTTGTGTTGGGTGCCAACTCTTCAGAAAAATCATGTGGTTTTGATCTTAATGGACCAGTGCTGTCTCTGAAAGGACGGTTTTGGGAACAGATGGTTGCTTTGGTGTGCAGGGTCGGTGGCCATCCTTCCTGCTCTCCTCTTTGCCCTGGTGTCACGCAGTTCTTTTGTGGAGGTAGCTGACAGCCAATCACCCACTTAGCAGTGCAGACAACATGCTGGAGTTTGTCCTTGGAAATGGAGGAGGTGAAGCAAAAGCAGACTGTGATCCAAGATGTGAGGATGCTTTTGATTGTGATTTTGTAAAATTGGGCAGTTTAAGACAGTGGCGTCTTTATTTTCGCTGAAAGATCATCCTCTGTTAGGCTTTCTTAATTAACCAGCAAATGTTCTCTCGCAATTTGAGTGGGTTGGTAGATCCTAGAAAGCCACACTCTTCCTGTCAGGATGTCCAATATATACCAGCAGATTGAGGGGGTGCCATTCAGTTGGAATAGTTTACCAAGGTTCCTTTCCAGGGTGATGGTTTTGAATGTGGAACTGAGGTCAACAGACATGATCCCAGCATAGGAGGCAGGACAAAGTGTAGGTCCATATTGACTTCATCATGCACTGACTCATTTGTCTTGAAGACAAACTGCAGAGGATCAAGTATCAAGTCTGTGACACATTTCAGACAGAGCAGAGCCAGGCGCTCAGAGATGTTCATTATGACTGAGGTCCGTGAAACACAGGCCTGGAGTAACTGAGGCGAGAAATCCTGTCTCACAAAGGCCACAAAAAGGAAGGTGATTTGAAGCGGGTAAGGACTTCTAGATGGTGCTGGTGTAAGAGCTTCACAAGGGGCCAGGTTGCAAGAATTGCTAAGACCCCCCCTACCCCAGCATGCCCCTGTATCCCAACTTACCCACGTCATAAAATGGACTGAATGCAATTTAATTTTATGAATAATTAGTTCCTATTTTACACTATTAGACTTTACTTTAAATGTAAATTTTTAAGTTGTAAAGTTTTAACACAAGTGCCTCTGAAAAATACTTCTAAACAGTGCAGTATGCTCCCATTTATCTGCACAAACAGATCTACTTGCTACACCCACCTTTGCCTTCATAAAAAAAGCCACCATCCATTAAGCAGCACTTCTCAGATCTCATCTGATTAGGGTCGCCAGATTTGTCAGACATTGCCAGAGTTCCCAGACATTGTGTGCGCGTATGTGAGTGTGTAGAGCTCAAACCTGGGTAACCTAAATGTAATTCAGTTTTATCAGTAGGCTATCATTCAGCAACAATATTATACTTTCTATGCCTGTTCATTATTACATTCGACATTGAATTTATTGATAACCTCTGGAGACCTTGCTTTCCTGTATGATTTTCCGTCGACCTATACACTCATCCTCAGGCGGAGCACTTAGTCTTATCAGTGCTGCGTGTAGCTAAATCAAAGTGAGCCCAGTAAGCACTGTCAACAGACTAAGATGAGCAAACATTACTTAGCCAACTAAATATTGTGAGAGAAGGAAGAAGAGAAGAAAAAAGACTTACAGTATGTGTTTCTTGGCCAACGTGGCTAACGTGGGGAGAAACCCCACCGCAAATGAGAGAGAGAGAGAGAGAGAGCGAGCGAGACAGACAGATGCTTGCTTCTCTTACCTTTTTATCTCCATCATATAGGTCTGATGATAATGTAATCTATTCAAAACTTTGTGCTATGCGCTTACACAGGCCACGCAATAAAACACAATGGTGAAATGGTCACTTGTGATTGGTGGCGATCACCCCTGCTCTAGTCATGAGCCTATCAAAATGCTTTTAGCTTGTTAAAGCAACAAATACCTACCCATGATAGGGAAATATCGTCAGGCCTAGAATTAGTGAATTATGTCCGGTCGACCCTTGTGCAATGCATCTGAAAACCTGGAAAGTCTGGAAACCGGGCATCTGGCAAGCCTACGATCAGGACTGATATGAAGTGAATGACATGTAGCATTCATTTATTGCATAAAAAATATGTCCAGATACAACGGTGTTGCATGGATGGACGAGGGAGAATAGTTACAATAGCTAACATGCAGCAGAAAATTGCAGTAGCACTAACATTAACTTGACTATAATTCATTGCAAGGTTGTTGAAACTGTATCAGTATAATAACATAAATAATTATTATCTCAGGCACACTGGCTATAGACTTTTTTACTTGGAGTCAGGCTGAGGGCTTTGAGTCAATAAACCAGGTGGTGAGGTGATGCTAGCAGCCACAGAGCGAGGGGTTGCTAGCATTAACTTCAAAATGTCCTTCTGCTGCTCCTCCCCGGCAACAGACAGATCTGAAAAAGCTTTCCGTATGAATTTATCTAACTTGGACAGTTTTGCAACCTTCCACCCTACCTCATTTTTTTTGTCTTTTTCATTTTTTGGCACCACTTTTGCAATGATACATCTTAGCTAACATTATCGTAGACTATTTAGTGTGTACATCTATTTAGCTTCAAGTCTTAATGATTCATTTTCAAATTTACACCCTCTTCGATTTGGCAATGTACCTGTATATTTGAGATCATTGACTCAGTGCCCCTTATCAATGAAATGTTGTGCTACAGGAGACTTTATGACACCCTTTCTTATGTTGCTTCTGTGCTCTGATAATCATATTTTGAGTTTTCTGATTGTTTTACTTACATAATACAGATTACAGGGATATGACAATAAATATATAACATAGGTAGAGTTGCATGTTACACAAAGTTTGATCTCATATTATTTGCCTGTGCTCCAAGTCCTTAGTGCAAACAATGAGTTTATGATACTTAATTCCTACAAGGATATCAACCTGGGGTAAACACTTGGTTCCTCGCTGCATGTACATCCTTGAGCGTTTGTGAGTAAACATGGGAGAATTCATTTCATTTCATTCATTCAACATTTTATTCAGAGTTCTGTCAGATGCCAATGTGTGCCAGAGAGTCATTATAATTTACTGAATGTTGACGAGAATGGATTAAAGATGAATGCACAGTTCACAGGAAAGGGTTTCTTAGGCCTTTGAGAGTTTCGAAGAAGCTGTTCTCTTGACTTATCATTTACTTTCATATATGCCTCATTAAGCCAATTTTCAGGATAACCCCTCTCTCTGAATCTATCAAGCATATTTTTAGACTGTTCTCTAAAATCCTCTTCACTGCTGCATATTCTGTTCTCTCTGTAGAGCTAACCCAATGGTAAACTTTTACAGCTTGCCACAAGATGGAGAGCTTCTATATGTTGGTTTGTCCATAAGGCGGAAGATTTTGGGCGACAATGTTCATAGACTTTGTGTGTGTCCCGTTTGTCTTCACTACAGCTCATTTCCTCTGCTCCCTCACACTCGTCTCCTATCTGGAAGTAACATGGAGGACAAGAAAAGGAAGGGAGGATAGATGCGAGAAGGAGAAGTGCACATAATAGGGACAGCTGTTTCCCTCCATTGTCATAAAAGTCTGTGTCGGTCACAGATAAGGCGGCCCTATCACCAACTTCCTGTCCTATAGCCAATCACACGGCTTAAGCCTGCCCTGCCCCCTGCCCGGCCTATTTAAAGTGCAGTTGTTTTATTGCACTATGACAAAAATTATATAAAATAACATTCTGTCACTAAACCAAGTCAATGCAATACAACATTTACGCACCTAGATAATGGGGAAAATTCCACCTGTCTTCAAAGCCTTTTGTTATTCTCTCCCGTTCTTATGCTTCTGCACACTTAGATCCGTGCAAGTTTCTTTATTGAACCAAGCTTTCGGTCAAGTAGACCTTCTTCAGGGCATGACGGGCTACTTGACCGAAAGCTTGGTCCAAGCTTTCCTTTACTTGACCCTGAAGAAGGTCTACTTGACCGAAAGCTTGGTTCAATTAAGAAACTTGCATGGATCTAAGTGTGCAGAAGTTTTGCTCTTCCACTTAAAAACTGAAATGAAAAAGAATAACACGGATCGCCTGAACTTCTTTGTAAAATTTATCTCATATCATATTGTAATCTTTTACCATTTAGACTTGAAATAAGGTTTTCTCTATCTAAATTATATTTTGGGCAAAATAACTACTCATCTTCTACTACTCAACGTCTCATCTTGATCACATCTCCCACTATTATGTTGATCTGTAATTCCAAATCTCAATATTATTGTTTCTTCCCTTCAGCTCTTTCCTGCATTTCTCATATGTCCCAATCTCCTTTGATTTTTTTAAAATTGTTGTCCTGTCATTTCCTCATCCCAATGCTTTTAACATGTTTTCTTCATTTCATTCTTAATCAAACTCTTCAATTCTGCCCCACTGATAGTTATATTCATGTTTACCCAAGCCGTCTTAGCTGCTTCTTTAGCATATTTATCAGCTAATTCATTTCATTTGACTCCCACATGTGCTGGTATCCATAAAAAACAAATACTTAGCCTCATCATTTGAATTCTAAACAGTCTGCTGAATTTCAAACACAATGTCTTGTCTGCTCTCTGAATGAGGAAATTTGCAACTCATCAGGGATGAACTTGAATCAGAGCACAAGATCACTCTGAGTGGCCTTACTTAATCCACCCACTGCAAAGCCAATAAAATTGCAATCATCTCCCCTAAATAAACACAAATTATAATTTATTATTTTGCTATCTTTAACAAAAACCTCCAAAAATTGCCTAAATGTACTCTATTAGTGATACTCTTTGATGCATCTGCCCATATGACTATAATACTTGTTATCTATATATGAATTCACTAAATTTGCACAAATGTTCAAGTCTTTATCTTAATTAATCCTGTCTAGTAAATCAAAATCGAGTAGCTCAGGAAATAACCAACGAAGAACTGCAGGAAAGGGTTGGACTTTTATTTTGCTCACTTACGTATATCTCTCTTGCCTTCTCTTCAATAATCCATCCAAAACTCTGTCTGCTTTTTGTCCTTTTGTCAGGCTCCTAAATACTTTGAGTAGGATGAGACATATTATGTCCATATTATGTCCCTCACCCACTAATAAAATAAGCTCTTCTCAATTTAATTACATTTTTTAATTTGACCTTTCATTTAACCAGGAAGTCCACTTAAGATTCAGAGACCTGGCTAAGACAGGGAGGAAACTGCCTATAAAATGTAAGAACAGAATCTGATTGACCTTGATACCATATCTCTCACAAAGGCCTTAAACTCGATTCCAATGGGTTCTCTTCCATCTGAACTTGTAATGCTGCAACTGGAGTTGTAACTGCACCACAACATAGTCTCAGTGCTTGGTACTACATCTGCTTGCAGCTGATCCATATATTACACATCCATAATCAAAGACTGATCGAAACCTATATTTAGCCTTGATTGATGTTCTTTCTGCACCCCATTCACTTCCTATCAAACACCTCATTAATACTTTTTTACATTTATGTGTTATATTCTGTGTGTCCCATTTCAATGATCATTCTTTCACTTCGGCAATAGCTTCTTGTAGTTTCTTCACTATCAATTCTACATTTCTTCCTCTTTTCCACACTGGGCCATCACCCGCAAAAAGAGAGAGACCAATGTTTCTATCTATACTTCAAAACACATAATTTACCATAATAGAAAACAATAATGAGCTAATGATGCTTCCTGGCGGTGTGCCATTTTTCACAACATAACCTTCAATACTACTTTCCTACTACTTGAATAGACACCAAATAAAAATTATTTGATCCACCTAAACATTCTTCCCCCAAGTCCTAATTTATTTAACTTCAATAATCTGTCCTTCCACATCATATCATAAGCTTTTTCTACATCAAAAGACTGGTTAGGTCCATAGTTACCCTACCTTTCCAAAACCCACTTTGATAGAGTGACATTAAACCTCTAGTTTGTATATAATATGTTATCATTCTTCCTGTGGGAAGTTAAGGCAATAGGTCTATAATTAGTGGAATCTTTCCCTGGTTTTCAAATGGGAACAACTACTGCCTCTTTCCAACTACTATGGTAATCTTCCTACCTCCCATATTTTATTATTAACTCAAACAAAAACATATTTTTCTTCACTAATTTAACATCACATAACAAACCTGATCTTTACCCGGTGATGTTGGCCCTGCCTTCCTAAATGATTAAGCTTGACTCAAGTGAAAAGTATAGAATAGTCATTTATCTCCTCTTTCTTCTCTGCATTTTCTGCCATTGCTGTCTCACGACCCCTTACCTTCTTCACTAACGCTGTCTGAGCTGTGAACTTCAACAAATGTTTGTGCAAGCATTTCAGCTTTCTCCCTATCAGTCACAGCTGTACTTTCCCCATTATCTAAAACTGGATATTTGTATTCTCTTCGGTTGGGTTACTTGTACCAATGGAATGATAACATTTCCTAGTGTCTCTTAGCTGTCTGAACAGTTTTCATCAAAATAGCTTGCATCTTTTTATACTCAATTAAATTCTGAAAATTATTAATTCTTTTCCAAATTCTGTTTTATGATATTCTTTTGCCCACCAAGGTACAATTTTCCTTTTACACTACCACATTTCCTTGGAATTGATTGTTTTGCTGCTTCCACTATTACCTCACATATCTTACGATTTAAACTTTCAATATCTTAATAATATTAATTTTCATAATTTCTTGATCACTGAATTCCTCACATTTAGCCTAATCTGACATTTTAAAAATTCATCTTTCCAATCAATTCAATTCAATTTTCAATTCAAGGTGCTTTATTGGCATGACAGTTCACAAACAAACAATATTGCCAAAGCATGTAACAAGAGATTAATTATCAATTAACCAACATTTCAGAAAAATAATTCCATCCCCTCCCATGTATTATTGTGTGTGTGTGTGTGTGTGTGTGTGTGTGCGTGTGTGTGTGTGTGTGTGTGTGTGCGTGTGTGTTGCTGTGCCTCCACGGTCTACTGACTATCATCATTTCTGTGATTATGTCACTTGTGTTTCTGAGGAAACATAAACCAGCAAAATATAACCTTAGCCAATTAAAAATAGAACCTCTCTGGTGGCTCTCTTTCCATTCTCAACCGTACTTTAAATAATATTGGATAGTGATCATCACTACCCACAGTAGATTCCCTTAAAACTTCCCATGAGCACCTCCCTGCTAGTGACTCAGAGACTAAAGTGAGATCTATTGCTGACTCAGTACCCATCCTAAAACTTATTGTCGTTTCACTTTCGTCATTTACACAAACTAAACTTTTAATTTCCATTAGTTCTTCAATTACCAAGCCATTTGTGTCATTATGATCTCCCCATATTGTACTGTGTGCATTAAAATCTCCACACCAAACTATGTTTCCCTCTAAATGTATCTAAATGCAATTCTAAACTCCTGCATGAGTTATAGAAATTCACTATTTTCAACTTTCCTCTCTCTGCACAAACTTTAACTACTATATACAGTTTTCCCAATTCTCTTTACTGTAATCCCTTATCCCTTTGAATATTCTCATATCCTTTACTTACAAAACCCAGTATTGGTCTAAGCCAAGTCTCTTCTATACATATCACATCTGGTTTCAGTCGCATATCCTCGACAAATCCCTTAAACTCTTCTCCATTTGCGATTAGGCTTCTAGCATTTCACTGGAGGATCAACATCAAGAGAATCTTTATGAATCTGCCTCTTGATTAAGTACCTGATTCAAGTCTGCTTGAATTTGTTCCAAAGAAAGCCCCTTAACATCCAAAAACATTGCTGCCCCTTTATTCACATATGTGAATAAAATGCCATAAATAAGATGAATTTATCCATGCTCAAGCCTAACACTGGCTTATTTACCTGTCCCATCCTTGCCACTGAAGCTTGAACATCTATCACAGATCCTTTCCTTTCCACTACTGTTTCCCTACATCTTTACTGCCTCTGCATAAGATATTATCCACTTTCCTTTGCCTTCTTCCTAACTTCACACCCTCCATAAGTCACACTATGTGCTCCCCCACAATTACAGCATTTGATTTCCACATCATCTCCACATTCTCCATATTTGTGGTTCCCTCCACACCTGCCACACCTTTGTCTGTCCTTACAAGCTGCAGCAATATGCCCATATTGCTGGCATTTGTGTGGAACATAAGCTCCCTATGTTGAACTTGCTTCATGAGACAGGCCCCAGTTTTCTGGTTTTCTTTTCTTTTCTTCTGTTTTTTTTTCTTATGATCAATTTCATTCACTCCTGTTGACAATCATGACTGCTTGATCACTCCACTACAGTATATACTGTATATACTCTGACCAGAACTGCCTTGGTCACACACCAGTTTTTAGATTTCCTTGTTCATATGGCTACGTAATAAAGCCATTTTAAATTTTTTGATAGAGGAAGAGTGCTGTAATTTTTTGTTCTTCATGGTTACCAAGGCTATTTTAAAGAATTACCCAGTGAACTTATTTATATGTAGCATATATCTAGTATTAGTGTATAGATGCATTTCTGTTGAATTAATCATCTGTTAAATCAGCATGTATTAATCAGCACTCCAATGTCTTGCACTAATGCTGATTTAGTGCAAGACATTGGCTACTTGCCACAAAGTTTCTTCCATGAGAAGAAATCGGGATGTCACTGGGAGATGGTGAAGGCTACTAGGCCATAGCCCGAACAACTGATTGCAGGTTTGTTAAACTGGTATAAACAACATCATCATTATTATTATTATTATTATTATTATTATTATTACTCAACTATCCTTCTAAGGATAACATTGAAAAGTATTTGCTTTTTTGATTTGATTTACAGAAAACAACTGGAGATTTCTTTGAATTACTCCACTTTTGGCCTTTGGCCTTATGTGGAGCCTCTTAAAAATGTTGCTTTAACAATATACAGAAATGCTTTGAAGAAAAAGAAAAAAAAATGAAACAGAAGCTTTAGTAAACACTTCATCTGTGATGAGCTGAAACCCGTCACACCGCCATCCCCCCTCCCCCCTCCCCACCCCTCTTCTCTCCACTGCCCTCAAGTGGAGCTGTGCATGCACCCATGGGCTTGCTCAACCTCAACCTGCAACACAAACGTTGACTGTGGTTAACTCACAACGCTGGTGTAATAGCTAGGCAGACTAATGCTAATGTTTGTAGTTTTGGAGAATTAGGTTGAGAATCCTTGATGGTAATGTATTGGGGAAACAGTGGCTTTTGAAACATTTCTAGTTAGAAACATTAACAAAGAGGAATATATAGGTCCGGTTGGCAATAATGTTGTAGTTAATAATTCTGCTTGAGTCGTAAAGTACAACATGACAATTTAGTTAGGGAAGACTACTCAGTCAGGGCTCGACATCAACGCTTGTCCACTTGTCCGGGACAAGTGGAAATTTTGGTCAGACAAGTTGATGTTGTCTCCAGTTGTCCAACCGGATAAGTGAAATAATTGGGTTTGAATCACTCCACTCCCGACTCCCCTGATGTCAGGATGGCTGTAAATAATGTCTGTAACCATTATAACATTTAGCTTCAAACCAAAATGGCTGTTGCCATTGCGGGTTTAGACAGTATTTTCAGTTCTTCCCCAGGAGGTCAAGTCTGTCAGGTCTGTCAAGAATCTTATCAGATTGCGTAAATACCTGAATCTGTCTAGTAGTGAGTTCGGTTGTAGAATGCTGGCAGAGCATGAAGATTGAGGATTGAGCACACACACAGCGACGCACACACATTACCCACTTACCTAAATTTACCTTCAGTTAGCAAGTGCTGTTTGTCAGAGGCACCATCAAATCATAAAATGACCATGTCTCAGGTATTTTGTTGATTGCGAAACACACTATTTTGCTATTAAATGTCATTGTAAAAGACAGCTCTTGTTTTATTGATTCAGCACTGTGATGTGCACTGGTAATTTGCAGTTTTGGACAAGTGATTTATGCTTTTAGTACTTTTAGTACAAAATAATTTCCCTTGTCCTTCGGACAAGTACCTCAACAAGCTTAATGTCAAGCCCAATATCCAAGTGGGTGCAAATTATCTAACAGGCAGGGCATGAAATGAAGCTTGTCTGCTCTCTCACCTCCGGCGAAAAGGCTATCTTAATTTCTTAACCCCTTTTTTGTTAGTCCAGAAAAGCACACATTCTTCCTGTTCCAGTTGGATGCCTCCTATAATATTGTCAATTGTGTCACCTATAATTCAAACAAGCCCCAACAATGTGGAGTAGTGTGTTTAACAAAAAAAAAAAAAGAACATGCTGCTGTTTCCCCCTTGTGGCCCTTGCTTGAGGCTTAGGACAAGAAATGACTTTCAATGAATGGAAAACACTTAGCTACATTTTCTGTATGAAAAGTGCTATAAAAATAAAGTTTAAGTTTAATGTAGCCATGAAAGTAGAATGCATTCTCCCCTGGAATGCAAATTGGAGAAATTGCCTGTGATCCAGACAATGGAGATGTGAAAGTAAGCATCACAAAAGGTCCACAGCAGTGAACCAATCGCCTGCCCTGAAAAAGTGTCTTGAGCCTGATCATTCTGAAAGGGAGTACCTTCAGGAACTTGCTCAACCTCTTCAAGTTTTGAATTGGGCGAAACCCCCACGCCCCACTTTGGAACAAGTAACTATCTTGAGTAGAACACCTGTCCCACCTCTTCTTGAGACAGGGGTCTTACTGTTCCTTTCTCCAGGAAGGCAGAAATCTTATTGGCCAAAGCCACTGAGCGAGACTTGTCTCCCACCTTGGTCTCGAAAATGCCCTAGAAACAAGGGGGCTTGGTTCTGAACTGTAACTGTATCCATGGGCATGATGTGCATTGACGCCAAACTGAAAGGTGAGCAGCGGAGGAGGTTGATGTCAGAGGCTGCGCACCATAAGGTATGGTGCTCCTGCTTAGAGGATGAGCGGTCCCGAGAGTGGGGGTGGGGATGCTAGTAAGCCTGCCTCTGCTGTGGGGGAATAGCCTGACTAGGACTCCCAGAACCCTGGGAGCGGTCCTGCATGCTCCACAAGTGAGTTTGCTGCAGGCTGGCGCGCCTACCCTGGGACCGCCAAATTGGGGTTGTTGACCGCGTGGGCTGACAAATAGCCTACGTCCTTGCCTTGGCCTTCTGAACCTCATCCAATGCAGCCTCTGCTGAGGGCCCAAAAACCTTGCCAAGGGTTATACTGGCCTCCAGCACTGCCGCCCGGTCAGTGTCTGCCAGGCCAGACTGGCTCATCCAGGTGTGCCTCTGAGCCAGTGTCAACTAGGCCGGTTAGTTGCCCAAGACCCTGACCTGCGTGCTGCCCCCCTGGATTACCACATCAATGATCCTGAGCATCTCCATCATCAGGTCTGCAGTGCCTTTTGAGTCAAAGTCTCTTATCAGACGCTTCAGGTACACCAACAACAGTACTGGTGTTGGCCAGCCTTGAGGCTGTGGCAGTCAACTGCAAAGTCAGCCTCTTTAGGTTTTGACCAAGACTCATGAATGTGTTTGACAAAATCTGGAAATACAGACAAGGGGGACTGCCTCTGCCTTTTTGCCCTGGGAGGGGATGACGGACCAGGGATGCCAGCAACTGCTGCAGCGCGTGAGACCAATGCTTTAACAGACAAATCACAGGCCCCTTGGAAATTGGCCTCAGCATCACCTGCATCATTGTCATGTCGTGGAGAGCCGTGGACTGAGCCATCGGGTTTATCAAGGCTATCCAACACTACAAGAGACATGGCATCAGGATGGAAGTGTTTGGAGAGGGGCCCTGATTCCACCCACCCTGTAGTTCAACAACCTGGAGTTGTACAGCCATATTTTCTATGGTTTAACACATCTCCTCCATCTGCCTCTGAGTTCTATAAGTGGGTCATAAACTCAGCTCGGCTCTGACCACTCTCTCCTGGTGCATTTCTTCCCCTTACCTTGACCATTAGCGACAGAGGGAAGTTGATTCTTGGCTGGAGACCACCTCCTCTGGACCACTGTCTTGTCTCACTCTCTTGGGATGCCATATACCAATGCAATACACTGTAGAAAGCATTTGGGTAATACAATAATAATACATAATACATACAATACATAATACATAATCAAACAAGGAACTCCACTTAACTATCCTGGTAAGTTTCAGTCAGTCCCTGTCGGTGAGCTTCAATTTTCACTTTCCTTTTTGCTGGTTTGTCCTTGTTTGGCATGTGTTTTCATGATTTTCACAGTTGTCCCCCGTATACCTGAGGAAGGTCTTATAGACCAAAACATTGTATGCATTTTTTGGAATAAAGTAATTCTTGCAAGTTAAGGCAGTGTGCAGGACTTGTTTTCCAATTTTTCTAAGGCTGGTTCTTAATCCCTTTGCACCTGTCTCTAATTTTACACTATTTTAAGCCAGGTGTGTGGTAGCTTTTCATCTCACAGCTGTCCCCATTGACACATTTAATTTTTCAGTTTTTGAGCACCAACAAGTCAGAATTGTGTTAGTTGCCTCATGTTGCTTTGAAAACTTGCATATATAAATAGTGATTGTCACACCACTTTCAAAGCTGACATACAGTATATTGCTAATTGTCATTCAACTTAATATGACTCACCTGTGTGGCTGCTTTTGTAAATGTGATTTGGTTACTTCCAAGTTAAAGTCCATTTTCATGTGGTGTTTCAGAATAATGCTGACTCGTGCCACAAAGTTCAAATAAAGGCACACATCAGACTTCAGGCTAGACTGATATCACGGTTTTGATATTCTTGAATTCTATACTGTAGATAGATAGACAGATAGACGTACGTACATACATACATACTTACATACAGTACATACATACATACATACATACATACAGATACATAGATAGATAAATACATAGATACATAGATAGATACATAGATACATAGATAAACATACATGGAACTTAATACTCCATATACAATTCTGTGTTATTTTTATTTTATGGATGGAAACACTTTGCCTTAAAGGTTGGTTATATGATTGAATTCATTATGTGTTCTGACCTGGTTCACAAGTTTACTGGGAAGTCGAAGAAGCTTAAACAAAGTTCGAATTGTTCATTGTATTTGGATAATTAGGTCAAGAAAAGCTTCTTGTCTTGCCCAGGAAATGTCAGAGGACAATCCTCCAGAGCAGAATAGGGAGTTACGTAGTTTTGACTCTGTCACAGGGCAATAAAAGTGAGAGGCAGTGACACTTCAGCTACCATGAAAACTGTAAGCAAGGCAATAAAACTGAAGGCATTTCATTGCGCAAAGGCATGACGTGATGGATATGGAAAAGGTGATTGATCCTTACCTAATAAGAGTGAAGTTTTCTTTCAACTCTACAGCAGAAAGCTCTGCGCTACCATGTAACCAAAAGACTATTTATGGGAGCAATATCAAGGATCAGGGTATTTAAATATTTTATTTGGCAGATACGCTATTGGTTATGGAGACTTAGATGGCAATACTGCTTAATGTTATTTGAGCAAAAACTCATGAGGGGAGGTTAACACGTCAATAATCTGCATGGTTATTTCCCATGTGTAATGTCCTCCAAGTGAGAATCATATTGGACTGATTGTCTTATTCCATGTGTCTAACTCACCCCCTAATAGACACCCAATTTCATGGAAATTAAAAGGATCGCTTCCTTTTGAAATGTAAATTGAGTATGCAGATTTGGGATGAATCAAAATCTGTCTCCCTAGTTGACACCGAGTGAAATAAGCTTTTCATGACCCATTACATCTGTGCCAGTTGCAGACTCCAGACTCATTAAAGATTGGACACAACTCCGAGACAATTTTATTAGAGAGGAAAGAGCATCATAATCATGGCTTACCAAAACAAGCGACAGGCTTTAAAAGTTATTTCTTTGGTCCCAGTTGACAGTTGCTGCCTAGAAAAGGATGATTTTCAAACAACATTTCTGTATGGAATATAGATGTGAACTCCTCTTTTTCCCATATTAAGATTGAGAGGCTTTTAAGCAAGGCAATCCCCCCACTACAATTAATCATAGCTTGATAAGCCTACAATCATACACTCACTGTCAAACTCAAAATGCTCCATGTTGTCATAAATTGTTTCAACTGGAACATCACAGTTACTCATATTAACCAAAGATTTTAGCCAATAAAGAATGAAGTGCACCTCAGAAACACTATTTGATGCTGGAATTGTGTCTCATTGTGCATTCTCTGAATAATGAGACTGTCTCAGAATGCATTCTCTGAATAATGAAATATGCATTGATTTGTGGAGTTATTGTGTTTGCAGGTAACAACAATACTTGAATACTGCAAAAAAAACAATGATCATTTTATTTCAGAACTAATGTGATTATATTGGGACATACTGACAATGCTAAATGACAGACAAAATCGTTATCAGGGGAGCAATTCGGTGAGATATGGTTCTAGATTCTTCTTGTTACATATGAGCAATATATATGAGGAATTATTAAAACGTATCACCTAATGTATCGCCTCCCCAAGCTGTACTGTATGAACCAGATCTGTCCTCTGCATAAAACAAACACACCATCACAAGGTCATTGTCAGTTGCCACATTTCCTTGGTGTAGGTGAAGCAGTAACTCTTACCCAGTTAATGAAATCTTGATCTAGTTTTTATGCAGTTAATGAATTTGAATTGCAAAGAAGTTTCCTAATGAATGGCTTGTGATTAATTTAGTAGGGTGTACATCTTGCACTAGTCACAGGGAGTGCCATCGGTGTGACACTTGATATTCCACTCATGCCTCTCTGCTTCCTTCCAGTAAGTGGAGAGTCAGCTCCAAGGCAGAGACATTTCCAAACTAGACAATTCAATGCTTTCTTGCATCAGTCTATCAGCAGATATGGTCTTACAAATATCAACATGTGTGGGAGCTTACTGGAACAGCAAAGACAACAAAATCAACCAAAGCCCTGATTTTTCCAATTGTACACCCGTATGCTATTTTTGTATAACAAACAAAAGTCATTTCATTAGCCAAGTTCAGAAAATGAGAGCATTGAACACTTTGGACAAACATTCAATTCACTTTGTGAATTTGATTTTGGGTAAAAGAGGAACAATTAAGATGGATCACCAGCAAGGTAGACCATAGCCTTACTGACCTCCAGGACTCAAGCTCTGGAAATGACCCATAGGACATATGATAATTCTCCATGGTTTAACGCGCCATGGCAACAAATTAATCACCCCTCTTCTCTATGTCAAAACAGCAGTTGGAATGTCAAATAAGTCCTCTTAGCTCACAGGGTCTTCTGAAAGTGGGTCAGGTAAAATCTCTCTTTACTAATGAAGTCCCCGAGCAGTGAGCCTGACACCTGCACAATTTCAATTACCACATTATAACAGGATGGGAACTCATGACAGCTATGTGCTGCAGTGCTGGTCCAACCGGGACACACAGGTGAACCAGATGTAGCAGAGCAATGTTGTTACACTAGATTATGAACAAGGGCCTTTATTGTGAAGATTACTTCATGATTTTTATTTTTAATGTTTTTCTGCATTCATTTTGACACCAAGTTCATTTACTATTTTTGCATGTAAACTGATGCGGAAAGAAAGTTTTTATCACGCTCATGCTCACTTTGGGTTGAAATTCCACTCCTCTTTGTTTTTATATTTTTTGAGAGAAGGCATGCATTCCTCTGCTGTGCTACTTTTTGGTTTTGTTACTAAGTAAAACGTATTTTCGTATACCACTGTTGATATACATGTTTCTTGTAAATTGTTAATGCTACAGGGTTGCAATGCTTCCATTAGTTCATTTAATCTCCCGTGCGATTTTGCCAAGGCACGTGTGTAGAGGCTGCGGTACAGTCTCTAGCGCAACGGAGCAGTGTTGCCTAGATGTCAGTCTCTGTCATGCATTTAAACTGTTGTTGCTTAACAGGGATAAAGTAAGAGGACTTACTAGAGAGAGACCCTCCTGAACATTCAACATTATTGTTTCCCACCTCTTTCATGTTGGTACGTAATGGTGCATTGTAATTTTAATTAATTTAACCTGATTTAAGGAGAATTAAATATTTTGGTTTTGCACAATTACATTTTTTATTTAGATTGTTTGCATTTTATTTCCTTTATACAAATAATAGTGTGTGCAAAGTGTGCTTGCGCACAATACTGACCCTATCTCTTCGGTTTTGCATTCCTTGAGAGAAGGCATGAGCACTTGTTAGAGACCCTCCTGAACATTCAACATCATTGTTTCCTACCACTTTCATGCAGAGAAGAGACTAGCTGGTGGAGAAATAAAAGTAACCTCAAGTAGCCAATCTGGTTGTCACCTTGTCCTGATTCACACACAAAACACAACACAGAGAGAATCCTGCTACACACACACACACAACTACTGTAGCAGTCAGGGAGACAGCGAACAGGAAGATTATGAGAAGAGCAGCCACTCCTGGAAACTAATCTCCCTCTGCATGCAAGACAAGGCCTGTGATGCCTGGTGAACAGGCACAGAGATAATGTGCATAGAGGAGATTAATATGGCAATTGCATCGAAAGACCAGGCTATTCATGAGGAGTGTTTTAATAGCCCTGATATATCTAAATCAGACAGCTGCTGTCTGCTCATAAATCTTCCTACTTCAATAGAACAATGTCACATCTTAATTGGCAGGGCAGTATGGAGAGAATGTAATCACCTGCAGGTCGCACAGTGAAAAGCACACATTGTTTGCAGTGCTGTGGGGTGGGTAAGCTATGTGACTGAGGAAATACTTTTGGCATTGAATGCTCAAGTTAGAAAAAGATATGATAAACATGGAGATAAGAGAAGCAAATGTATAACACTGTGAGCAGATGGAAGGCTGTCATGGGGAGGGCGGAGACAGAGAGAAAGACAAGACAAGACATGAAGAGACAGATGTGATGGGGTATCCTAAATCGAGCTTCACCATTGTTATTCATAGAATTGCATGCCTGGATTAAGAGAGGTTTCTTATCCAAGCAACATTCTCAAGGCCTGAAATTGCGATTTAATTCGATGACAGTGGAATAAGATGAGCATAATTAGAAAAAAACATCATGGGCACAGCTTGGGGCTGATGGTGCAAGCGGGGTAAATTTGGGGGGAGCTGGGGTCCCTTTTCTCTTATGGGGGGTCACGTTACCTGTCACATTACATCATGTAACATTATCAGATAAAACCCAAATTTCCAAAAGAATGTAGCATACTGTATAAACCTCCACAAATGTTCCAAATTTCTGAGTTTCACTGAACGCAGTTTAAATCTCCCACGTCGGTAACGTGATGAACAAGTGTGCAGATTCCTGTGTGGCAGATTACTTCTCTGAACAAGACAGCTTTAGTAAGTAGGCCTAGTTTCATCCTAAAAGCTTTCACTTTGTGCTGGTCTCTTGAATGATTTACATTTTTTACGTAGAGCTTCTAACAGTAGCTAGCTAGCTACCTAACCTAACTGCTACAGAACAACTGGGTTACACTAGCCTATGTTTGCTTTGTCTAGCAAGCTAGTTAGCTAACTACTGTAGGCTGAAGTTGAAAGACTAAACATAAGGGTAAGACTTTTTTTCCAAAAGTAGAAAAAATAAATTAAATGATGCATGAGGCCAGGTAACCCATGTAACCCAACGTCCTGGGTTTGAATCTGGCCTGTGACCTTTGTCGCAATGTCGCATATTATCCCCCTCTGTCTTCCCCATTGTTCCTGTCTCTCTTCACTGTTAAAACTGTCAAATAAAGGTAAAATGCCCAAAAATAATCTTAAAAAACAATAAAAGAATACTCTGTGCGAGTGTACACTGCTCCCAACTTCCTCTAGTGGAGGCCCAAAGCGGGAGACTGTTCACACTTTAAAAAACAAGGATCTGTCGGAGGTAATAGGGTAAATATCGGCCTTTTGCATTCAGTGCAATTGTGGAATTTGCATTCATTGTAGTTCCCAAATGATTATCCCTGCATTACTATCATTATTACATTTAATATAACTTTTTATAGAACACTTCCACTTCACCTTAGTGTAAGCTCGGCTCTCAAACATTATAGTATCAATCAAACATGTTTGCTATTATTGGGGCAGCACAGATCAGTGTGCGAGTCAGTCGGGAAGATTAAGATTAAATCTGTAAACCCCTCACACAATCTTTGCTGACACCATGGATCTGGACAACATCACCACCACCACCATTGCTGGGACAGGCAAATTTGGTGTAAAATGGCTTGATAATCCTGTAGTGTGTCTCCAGCCTTGGGTATTTCAATCTGCATTGAGGATATTTCTGTATTCAATAATTTACAGTGGTATAACCACCAATCCACATAGCAGTACTGACATTGAGGTTGACATCTGGCCACAGACCCACTGAACCACGACACAGGCTGCTGGGATCTACAACAACACTGTATCACACAAACCTGCCTGTTGGCAGCAATCTCTGATCAGAGTTTTTCAGTGGATGGGGTCCAGTGGCCATGGGTACCAATGGCCAGTGTCTTATCAGAAACAGTCCTTGTCCAGAAGCATGTACCAGAGATAACAGATCCACCAGAGAGCAGAGAGAATAAACAGATGAAAAGTCAAGAGAGGAGCTGAATAAACAATGAACTCAATATTGAATTCTTTGAGCAAACCCTGCATCTCATAGACTGCCTTTAATACAGGGAGCAACATCTGTGGCTATACTGTACACAAACCAGGTTCACCATTCATAATACCTAAACAAGAGCTTCATACCTACATGAAACATTACTGAATTGGGGCCACTATATGTGAGAAACATTTTGTGGCTGTAGAATTTGATAATATAGATTATTAACTGGAACTATTCAATCGACTTGGCCTTTTCTATGCCTTTTATGTCTATTTTAGGGAAGAAACCGAATCATGGCTTCAACAGTGTCGCACCATAGCATACCGTATTTCCTCTAATATTGGCCCGGGCCTTTATTTACCTCAACTGCAGAGGCCTTTATTGGAAGCAGGCTTATATTAGAGACAGGCCTTTATTTCTAATTCCCTCTGTTTGATAGTATATATATATGTAAGTATATTTGCTCATATTTTAGTACGAAGCCTCCTTGTTTTCTGATCTGCTTCTGTTGGGGTTCGTTAGGTAGCCGTTTTTTTGTTACTGTAATGCATTACGATAATTACGGTAATCGATGACGGCACGCTCCAGAGACTTCCGCCGGCCGAGCCGTCTTGTGGCACTTGTACGTTACTACAAACTACAGTTACAAACAGGCACCAGGAGTTTACCGGTATCCACCGTTGTTTTTTCCTTTGTTTTTTTCCACGGCCTGTATTTGGGGCCGGCCTTTATTTGTTCGTGTCGACCACGGCCCCGGCCATTATCGGAGACCCAGCTTTTAATTGACTACCGGCCACTATTAGAGGAAATACGGTAGTCAAGGTTTTTGTTGCGTATGCGGATTTGTGGTCTGCAGTTCCCACCTTGAGTGCACGCTTAGTCTGACCCACATACACCAGGCCACAAGGGCATTTGAGCATATACAGTATATAACGTGGGTGGAAGTACAATTAATAAATTAATTTATCTGTACTTTGGTCCATTAAGAGGATGACAAGAATGTATCTATTGTTGAGATATTAAAGCATTAAACAATGACCTATCAATAATAATAAAGTATAAAAGCAGATAGTTTGTTTTTTAAAGCTGTATTTAACAAACAAACCAACCAAAATGTTATGTAACCATAAACATAAAAACAGGAAGAAAATTTCCACCCTGAACTTATTGTATGCTAGTATGTACTGCATCACTGGGGAACACTAAACAATCAATTATATACAGAAAAAAATGTTTGTAGCGTTCAGATTTTTACTTCCCATTCATTTGAATGAGGCCACGAAAATAGCCTGAAAACTTACATTTAACACGTTTGCGAACAGGACAAGGAAAAGAGAAAAATTGGCCTAACTAATGCTAAATTAGTAATCGATATAATTAGACTATTTCCGGAGCAAACAAAAAAATTTACTAACAAGTAACTCTGTATCTCTCTCTCTCTCTCTCTCTCTCTCTCTGTTGCAGCTCCATGTATGAAGCAGGCAGACTGACTGAGAAACAGAAACAAACTATGCCCCCTCCTCCAATCAAGTAAGTTATATTTAGCTCAATATGTTTTCTTTACAAAGACATGCTCTTAAAAAATCCAAACAATATTTCAAAAATTAGGAAAGGAGAAAAATGTTTGTGTCAAATGCTGTATTCATGCTTATTCATGCTGTGCCGAATATGGTATTTGGATTTGGGGAAAAAATCTTTAATATGTTCACTGCCGCTCTGTGAGCCTTCTGGTCCTCTTGGCAAAAGACTTCCAAACTGAGTGGCCTAGACCAAATACAGGCAGAGGGGTGCCTGGCTGCTTCCCCTCTCTGTTTCCATTGTCAAGTAGGTAACTGAATTGTCTTCTAGTGTCTGCCAGTCTGACTGTAGAAGTGTGTCTGTCTCTATGTGTAGCATGAGAGTAACAGCACCACTTGATCTTCCAAGACAAATTTCTCTGAGGAGACCAATAAAGATTATTTTGGTCAATTTGGTATATTTTGGTTGTGGCTCTGTGCTACACAACCATGGAACTCCTCCAACTAAATCACCAAACTCCTCATGCTTTGGAATTTATCACAGCAATTAAAACAATCAACACATGACCACACTACGTCATCACAGTAAACTCCATTTGAATGCAATCAATCTCTGCCCCAAACCCAAGATCTCCACACCAATTGCAAAACAAAAGTCCCTGAATATCACCCTGTTCAATACCATATCATACCATATCTCAAATAATAAATAAATTCTTCACAGACAATAAGCTTGATTCACTCTGTCATACTGAAACTTGGCAGAAAAAACCCTGGACTACCTGGCTCTAAATCAAACCACGCTGCTGGACACTCATATATAGACAACCCATGCTCTGAGGATTGAGGAGGAGGAATTGCCGCAATACACTGCCAAGACATAAACCCCAGACCACTCTCCATCCCTGCTGCACCATCTTCTGAACACCTGGCATTTAAACTCCCTTACCCCAAACCATAAGTCACTGCTGTTATCCACCCTCCTAAACCCAACCCCTCTTTTCTCTCGGACCTCTTAGAAACCATCTGTTGCTCCTGGATGACTTTACTGTAACATACACATTGACTCCCCAGACTGCAAAAGTGACAGTAAAAAAACATTTATTTTGGATATACTCTGGTTGTAATTTCACACAGCATGCCAATTTTCCCACCCACAGCTGTGGACACATTCTAGACCTGGTCTACTCTGCCTGGCCTCAACATTAATAATCTCTCCAGCACCATGGATCTCACCATCTCCGACCACTTGGCCATTATCCTGGACATTGACATTCCCACCCCCCAGACCAAACACAATTGCACAATAACTTTCCACAATCTCAAGTCTATCTGTCCCATTTCCCTCTCCACCTGTATGCCCAACACCATGTCCAACTTCACTCTCTCTGTAAACCCAGCCCCCACAGACCTTGTCAACTTCTACAAACAAATGCTGTCTACCTGCCTTGACCAGCTTGCCCCCATATAAACAAAAACTGTCACATTCACTCATTCTGCCCCCTGGTACACTCCCGAACTACGGAACCTTAAACAACATGGAAGACAACTGGAACGACTACACAAGAAAACTGGACTCATCGTACATGCCCTGCCCTACAAAGAGCACATCCATCATTACAAGTCTGCACCCAACACAGCCCACTCCACCTTCTACTGCGGCATCATCATACACTCTTCCAACCCTAATACACTGATCTGAAAAATAAACAAGACTTCCTGTCATTCTTTCACTCCAAAATGTAAAAACTATACACAATCAGCTAGCGACCTCCTCTCCCACTCCCACTGACCCCAAGCCTGTGCCTCCGCCACCAACAGACCATAGCCTTTCCCACTTCTCCCCCATGACTGTATCTGACCTCACTCAAATACTCACATCAAGTCCTCCACCTGCCCCCTGGACCCCATCCCCTCCACCCTTGTCAAAGCTTCTCGTAGCCCCCTCATCTCTGACATAATAAACTCCTCCTTCACCTCTGGCACTGTACCCTCTCCCCTCAAGCTTGCTGCCCTCACACCCATCTTAAAGAATCCTGGCCTGGACTCTGAAAACCCCCCAAAACAACTTCAGACTGATTTCAAACCTCCCATTTGTCTCAAAAATACTGGAACATGTCATCGCTACTCAAACAATATCGCCACACCAACCATTTATATGAAACATTCCAATCATGCTTTAGAACACATCACAGTGCAGAAACTGCTATGCTCAAAGTCTCCAAAGACCTCCTACTCTCCTCCGGCTCCTTCAACATCAACCTCAGTGCAGCCTTTGACACCATCAACCACTCCATCCTCCTCAGTTGCCTGCAGTCCTACATTGGCATAACTGGTTCAGCCCTCATGTGTTCAAATCATACCTTTCTGACAGACTCCACTTTATCTCCATCAGCAACTGCAAATCCGCCACCACCCCAGTCACCCATGATGTCCCCCAAGGCTCGGTGCTTAGGTCACATCATATGCCGTCATGGACTACAGTTTCATTGTTACGCCGATGACACCCAGTTCTACATCTCCACCAAAATCATCACTCCTAATCATATCACTAATCATAGTGATATGATTAGTGACTAATCATGTCATAGCTTATCTCTGTTTTGCTAGACAACATTAGCTAGAAGTTTCTACTCTGTGTCTACCTTAGGCCTACATATGCAATAGCAAATCTAACGTTGCACAGGTAGGATTGGTAGCAAGTTCAGTTCCACTGCTGAATACTGCCTGAAGTGATTTAACATCATGAGGCCTCCATCTTTGAAAAATATGGAAAAACACTGAGAGACAGGGGCTATAAAGGCAACGTAGGGATGCAGACCCTATGCGCAGAGCAGCTTATCTTCAACAGAAGCAGCAAAAATATCTAAATGATGTAAATAATAGAAAAAAAAGAGGATAAATGACCTCGCAAAGAGAGAACAGAGAATGCAGTACATGAGATGGAGGGTAAACCAGGCACGGCACAGCGCAAAATTGATCACAGAAGAGACAGTATTGAGACCCCTTGTACTCAAGAGGATGAGAACAAAGTTGCATTCAAGATCAGTAAATGTAACTCCAAATAGTAATGTATGTCAAGTACATGTTTATAGAACTGTGATATGGAAGAAAAGTTTTGAATCAGAAAATAGTCTGGTTTCTCAGATAAGGACTTGGACTGATCCTGGATTTATGCTGGCATTTGAATTAGGATTATGAATTATATTTTAATTCCTCACTTTGTCTGAGAACATCCTGTATTTGGAATGGAATAGTAAGTTATTGTTATAACAACAAATCCGAGGACACAGAGCCCGCATATGAGAGGCACATGGGTATCAACAAAGAAAAGTAGGAGATTGAGAATAATACAAGAAAATGCAAAAGATTCAAGAAACAGTACTACCGCTTGCATGATAAAGAGTATAACCCTGAAAGCCCAGCACAAAAGATGAGAGACATTCTTCAAGGTTTGTGTTTCCTCACTAGTAAAAAAACACCTCAGAACTTTCAGTACAAAGCTGCCAAAGAAAAGAGTCAAACTATATGTTCAAAAACTTGTTACTGTGCCAGCAAGGCATTGGATTTTCAAACAAAAGAGGATCACACAACATCAAATATCAGTCAAGCTTTGTTTGCTTTGCAATAAAAAAGGTGAAAGAATTGTACCTGAGAGATGATGTAAACAGATTGACTACTGGAAAGAACACCATCACTCTACAAAAAATAACTTCCTAATGAATCTCCACCGAAGATTTGTTGCTGAGAATGGAAGTGACATCTTATGCCAGTTTCTGCAGGGAGACGCCCTTTGGGTTGTAGCACCAACTGAGCGTGTCAGAGAAACATGCCAATGTAAAACACATGAGAACCTTCAGTTTATGGCAGATTAACTGTATAAAATTGTCCTCACAGATTACAAAAATTTGGATGCAATGGTTGAAAATGCTGTTTGTAGTAATTCAAAGGAGTGTTTCTATTGGGAATGTGACCACAAAACTTGCATTCTTGCTAAACAACTATCAAATGAGGATCAACTGTATCACTGTGGTGTCTGGAAAAGACTGACCACACAAATTCAGGTTAATTCGAAGAGAAGATAAGCTCCATACCTAATAAATAAAAAGGGAGCATAAATTTTAAAAAAAAAAAGATTTGACTATGAAACAGGGTCTTCCACTGTGGAAGACCCTGTTTCGCAATTCCATGACAGAATGTACAAATTCAGGAGGCACATCTTTAACATTCGGTGCTACCGGATGCTCTGAGAAAATTTGACTTCCAATGACTTATAGTCTTATACACATAGACTTTAGTGAAAAGTACAACTTTAAATATGGAAGTGAAATACAATCTGTGCATTTGGGTGGGTCACATAAGCAAGCAACACCCCCTAAAGGTGTTCTCTGTGTGAAGGATCAGCCCCCCATGTCCTTAATATGCACCATCTCCCAAAACAGAAGCCGTGATCTTGCAGCGATTTGGGCACACCTTAACCCCATCCTGGACATGGTGAAAGCTCAGTATCCTGAAATGCACAATCTCCATTTCTTCAGCGATGGCCATGCCACTTAGTATGGGCAGAAGGGATTTTTTACCTGATCTGTAGTCATGGAAAGTGGCTAAGATGGCTGATACCTTGGTCCACCAGGGGAGAGATATCCTTGATGCAAAATCCTTTTTCAGGGAGTTGAAGGAATCAGGAACGGTGGTGAAGCTGTTCTATGTAAGTGACCAGGATGTGGAGAGCATGGCACAGACAATGCTGGAGGTGCCTTTTGTCAGAATAAAGGGGACCTTGAAAATCCACCAAGTTGTCAGCAAAACATCTGGCATCATCAAGAACAGAGACATAAGCTGTTTTTGCCAAGCAAGAAATGGCATGTGGGATTGTCCATGTTATGGGCTCCAAGAAGTCACCTTCCTTTCCACAAAATCAAACTTAATTGTGGTGCGGGCATCACAATGCATTCAATTAGCTAACTAACCAATAGGAAAAGAAAACAGGGAGAAAACTATTTGCATTAGTAGAATGAAACTGTCTTTTTTAACACTGAGTTTCTGCTTAATCCCCAAGCCAAGTGAATATGCAGTGCTTCCATTAATCAGCATTTCCTGACTGGGTGTTTTTCATTTGGTTACAGTACAGTAGACAGCAGAGAAGTTTCAGCATTAACTATATTTTACATTTAAAGACAAACAGAGTCAGATGGCCAAATAAGTGCTTCTGTTGATGTGACATATCCTCAGTGTGTCTGGTTATGGAGATAAATGATGCCATTCTCATTGATTTCATGATGCAATTGCCAGCATTTTACAGGGAAAATCCCATCCTGCCCAAATTGAATTAGCCTGGCCAACAAAGCATTGCTAATTCTAATGGAAAAGAAGTTTCTCTTTTTTTTTTCCAAGTCATGCTTCTCCAGGTCTGAAAGAATCCCTCTTCAACCTGAGAAAAATAACTAATTGTGCATGACTCGTGTAATGAAATATGCCACTAAGAGACCTAGCTTGTTCACAGAAAGTGTAAATCCATCTGTAGATTGCAAGGTGAGGTATACACAAGCTGCTGGAGAACATGCCTGTCAGTATTGATGGAATCCCTCTCTGTCACCCTGTTTGGCTGAGCAACAAACCGAGCAGAACTGAGCCACATGTCTACACAATAAACCAACTGGCTTTTGATTTTCCTTTCTTATTTACTTTCCTTTGCTGTGAAGGAGCAACAGAGGGCAAGCTGCTGCCTACAAATAACAGACATTAGGTTGGGGGATGCACTGAATAGTGCTTGCCTTTGTGTGATCTTTTGCATCGGAATATCATAATTAAATTGCAATTTTTACGACAGTATTGTATACCTACAATATTGTAAACCTACAACAAAATACTACAACATACTCTGTGCTCTGTGTATCAAAAAATCTCTATCAAGAGATAACATTAGTGGTATGATAAAGCACATTCCAACCAAGAATGCATATACCTTAATCTCAATGGCTTTACTCACTGAAGTGCACTAAATAAAAAAGCAATTGAATTGCTTTTTTGCTTTTGAGTTGACACCACATAAAAAGAAAGAGATACGCTTTTTTTTTTTTTTTTGCTGTTTGATGGTTGTCAATACAGAAAAGGAGTAGGATGTTAACTGAAATGTTAACTGATTAGCTGCCTGCATAGTTCCCATTACAGTTCAGTTATATATACTGTATATATATATTTTTATTATCTTAATTTCTGTCAGACTGCATGGAAAACAATGACAGAGGCTCAGGCTCATTGCCCATCAGCCTGGACCTGCGAAGGGCACTAGGCCTACACAGGGAAGATAAGAAAATTTCACCAAGCTAAGCTACTGTCACTTCTAAGTGGCAGGTAATGTTAAGTATGATTTAATGCAATGTTTTATTTTTAAGGCCATGTAGCTGTTCCTTGGGCAATTTACCACCAAAATATAGCCTAAACATACAGGGTGTAGGCTGGATGATCCCTACTGATTTGAACTGAGACACTCTTCAGTTCTTAGCCACAGCTGGCTCTGCGACCACAAGCTCTTTCAAACTTCCTGGCTTTGCAGTAGACGTGGGGTCGCTTGTGGTCGCAGAACCAGCTGTGGTTGCAGCGGTCCTTCCTTCCGTCTAACTGTTACTGATGGCAGAAATAATCGAGGCATCTTGCTAGCCTATTGCTATTTTTAACATTTGGGTTCACCACTACTGCTAGGAAGCTAGCGTTACTGTGAATGTCATTTTCTGTGACTGTCTGTGAATGTCATGTGTGTGAGTGAGTATCTAGTTGAGTGTGTCTGAGTGAGTGACAGGGCCTCCACTGTGTTCATATTCTCACTCTCTCTGTCCCTCCAGCATCTCTTCCTGCCCTAGCATCAAACCTCAATGAGGTGAAGAGGGGGAGTTAGAAGAGAAAAGGACATGGAAACTACTCCTCAGTCTATCCAAGCATAGCCATTTCTTTCTGATCATTTTTTTCCCTTTATATGAAACATTAACCAGTGTCCCTTCATAACTCCAAAGCATCTCTCGCTCTCATATCCCCACTATATTTCTCCATGCAAGAATGAAAATGAACAGGATGCTGGGGATGAACTGGTCAAAACTGAAGATGACGTGTCATCTGTCCCAGGTGTCAAGGGAGCATGCCAAGCACAACAAGCTGGAATAGGTTAGGATGAAGACAACGATGGCTATGATTTGCATCATTTTTAACCAACACTGAATAAGTTACATTGAAGTTCCTTGATAAGTCTTCATTTTCATCACATTTAAGATTAATTACATTATGTGGTTGATATACCTCTGTCAGGGGAGGATGACATGAGGATGGCATGGCAAGTTACTGAGTGGAAACCACAACTTACTCGCTGTATTATTGTATATAGCTAAGATGGCATAGAAACTGAGCAGCACAACTTAAAGCGAGTGTGTAGTATTCTCGTACACCCCACTGAACTGGGCCCAAATCTCATAAGACTATAAGTCATACTCATACTCCTGTGCTCCATCCCATGATAACTTATCCCTCGATATACTGCCCCAAAAGATCTCTCCTCTGTGATGCTCAACACCATTTTTAGACACTTACTTGTTTTATATTTGTTTATATTACCTTATATCTCTCCTGTACTATCTGTATTACCTCTTTACCTTTTCTGTACTTTGTTCTGCCAATGTACTGTATATTGTTCTGCCAATTGCTGCTGTGACACCCGAATTTCCCATAGGGGATCAATAAAGTGCAATCTCATCTTATCTTATGTCCGTCCTCTGGAATACTCCCTCTTAAGGCTTGGACAGCTATCCTTGTTTTTGATATCAAAACATAGGTTTCACCTTTCCAGTATGTCGCTGTAGCCTGTTTCGATAACCTCTATCAAATGCATTATAGCCTACTACCAGGGCCACAGCACATCTTTGGCTAAAGTCAGTAGTAGTACAGTGGATACAGTGCAGTACCCAAGTAGTATAGGGGAAAGCCTGTAGCCTGTAGAAGCTCCAGGTATTCCTTATCAAGGTCCCTGTGGCCATTATTTACTGTCTAATGAAATTCAGTCTGTGGATAATTTGACCCCTTATATTCTGTGTAATATTATTGCCAATACTAACAGCATCCTCCATCATCCATCAGATGTACGCCTAGACAGGATGCTGAGCTGGGTTTAACTGTCAGGTCTGCCCCTACTTGTAACCTTTATGGGGTAACCCTTATGTTTGGAAAAAAAGGTGTGCTTATAGCCTACGGCATAGGGCTTAAGCATGCCCTTATGATGGATCACCTTGTTGGCCTCTGCCTCTACCTTACACACACACACACACACACAAACCAGCATATGCCCCACTCACCCCTCCCTCTCTCTGCCCCTCAAGTGAGGGTTCATTGGACCAAGGCCGGTGATATTAGAGAAGGTCCTTGTATATGACTGCTATTTGGAAGTGTGTAATAACGACATATGTTTTGGGTGCATGAGCATGAATGTGGATATTGTGGATACTATCACTAAATCATGAGGAAAACCATGAGGAACATGGGTTAGCGGCTCTCCAAAAATCCAGAAAACAGCAAGACTTTGTCTCAGTTTAAAAAAATCAGAAAATCCGAGCATTCCTGGACCAGGCCTCCATGATATGCTCCTTTTCCATATTGAAAAACCAAGAGCAAAAAGCAAAAAAGCACATCGCTCATTGTCAACTCTAAAGCAAAAAACCTGTGAAATTGCTTTTTTTTATTTATTGCACCTCAATGAGTAAAACCATTGAGACGAAGGTTGATGCATTGTCAAGCTTAGCTCAGGGGGGCCAGGGCCATGGGTCCTCATCACAGTTGGACACAGAACTTTGGGTTGTTAAGTCCAAGATTCTGATCAAATACAATTTTTTCTCTTCAGCCACAAAGGCAGGGGCATTTTCAGCTAGAGTCCATCTCATAAGATACATTTTTTCTCCCTCAATCCTCAACGTCTTTACTTTTCGTTCCCCCCTTCTTGTGGTTTTGATTGTAGGAGTGGGAAACCTTTGTTTTGGTAAAAGCAATAGATACCCAAGCAAAAACTGGTCATTAATGTTCAGTTATTTCACAAGGTACATCAAATTATATAAATGTATGGCATGCATTATAAATTTGAGGTGACCATTGAGAAACCTGTAATGAATTAATTATGCAACATTTTATTACTAACTTCTTTGACTTCAAAAACAGCATGATTTTAAATTGGATTAACTTTACAGTACAGAGACAAACCATTTTAGACCAATACTCTCTTCTGAGGTAACATAGACTGCTAATACATTATCACTAGAGGATTTCTCCTTTTATGAGTTTTCCAATATTATTTGTTTTTTTTTGTTTTTTTTTCATGTAACATTTTTAAAATTTGAATTGTCACATCAAACACTCTTGATTTTAATGTGACAGTATATAAAGGCATCACAGGCATAAAAATTGTGGTTACAGTTGAAAAAATTACTCAGCAGAAACTGGTTTCGTATTCATTGCAGGGGGGAAAAGTTAGAAGAATGTGAAAGCTATCGCACCCACTTACTAAGATACACCATGGCAAATAACAAATTGGTGTTTTTTGATATCAATACAAAGTCACATATTAACATAAGGGAACTGTGTCTGTGTTGGAACATTTCTGTCCACAGCAGTACAGACAACTCTGGTTGAGGAACATTTCATTCCCTTTATTTATAATTATTCTTCAAAAAAATCTTTCCAAGCTAGCAGAACAAATAACAGATTTGAGTTCAATTATGGGAGCCATATGCAGTTAAACCTGGTTCATTCTAGGTGTGTGTCACAGACAATCAGCCCATTCGTCATGGGTCTCACAGCCCACCTACCCTGATGTGTGTGTATGTGTGTGTGTGTGTACGTGTGTATCTTTGTATAAGAGAAAAAGAGAGAGTTTGTGTGCGTGTGTAGGGATGGGTGGTTGGAGTGACATTGTGTATCGCATGTGTGTCTACCGTATGTCTGTGATGAAAGAGGGAGACAGACAGGTGAAAAGAGAGATGGAGAAAGAGCGAGACATGTCTCAGCACCCCCAGGACGTCTGCTTCTTTCTGAGCAGCTGTTGTCTGAGAGCTGGAGGCAGCACTGCGGCGCCCTGTCAACTCCTTCTCCCACAGAAGTCCCTGTGCATGCAAAACAGGCACTGGCTGCCCTCTCTCCTTGCCCATGCTTAACCACCTCTGTTTATCTCTGTATATAACAAGCACCTTATTTTCTCCCCCTCCGAAGCAGAGTCTTTATTCAAATCCATTTCAAGCCATCAAACATAGTGTGGTGAGTTATTATTACACACACACAAACACTATGCAGCGAGCGAGACAATTTTACAGAAAAGAACATTTCAAGGTCAGAGACTGTTACAGAAACAAAAATGCATTGTTTTTCAGACCAAATTGACTGTGTATTAGATGCATCGATGCCCCCCAAGCACAAGGAAATTAAAGAACATGTCCTAAATTGGTTGACCTCTTGTGGCCACTTGTAACATTCTCCTCTACCCTCAGCTGTCAGAAGCCATTGGCTGTCAGAGAATTAAACCATGTCAGACCATTTCTGGGCTTCACGATTCAAAGTGACACTGACGCAGGCTGGACAGGCTACTCATATTTATAGTTTAAACATTGGAACCCTACAACCATAGCATACAATAAAACATTCCAGTACCATATAAATGTTTTCATGGGTGTCACTTATTTATCATTAGTAGTGGCTAAATAATCAAAAAAGTATATACTCTTTGAGAGATACGGCTCTCTCGACCCTGTGCGTCCCCCTGCTTTTGTAACTCCTGTATTACAAGTTTGACTTATATGTAAAATAAGCTTTTTTTGAATTTCTTTAACCCATCATAACTCAAAATATTTGGTTTTAGAATAGGTTTTAATCAAATGTTTACAAATAAAAAAGTATAAACAACCTTTTACAGCCTCAAAAAGTCAAGTTAACTTTATATAG
Source organism: Centroberyx gerrardi (assembly GCF_048128805.1). Classification (NCBI taxonomy): domain Eukaryota; kingdom Metazoa; phylum Chordata; class Actinopteri; order Beryciformes; family Berycidae; genus Centroberyx; species Centroberyx gerrardi. Next base: position 15,886,449 of record NC_135998.1, on the reverse strand, counting down.
CTTTAAAAATACAAAACCAGTCTGTACTATAGTGCTTTACAAAACCAGTACTGAGCAAGAGAAGATGAAAAAAATATGTACACCATTTTAGCTGTCACATACTGTCAGTCAACTGAGAACATATCCATTTGTGGAAAATAACCATTTATTTGTTTGTTTGTTTTCATGTGATGATGAGAGGTTTGTTTGGTTTGCCAACGTGAGACTGAAACGCATGCTGCAGTTCTCTGGTAATGGCCACATAAACATCTAATGCTTATTGAATGGCTGTCATACATGTAAATGCAACATGTCAACCGATATAAACAACATTACTTTTATGGTAAATTAATTAAAGATTAAAAAAACCTATTTCCTCAATGAGGCAGGCTACGGCATTGCGGCTCATTATTCTGAAATGCTTCACTAACCTCACATAAAGGACACAGTAATATGCAATAATTAAGCTAAGGAAACATATTATAGTAAACAACTTGATCATTTAGTAGTAATTACTGATTTGTTTACTTGTTAAAGAAACAAAATGAGATAATAACGAAGGGTTACTTTGCATCAGAAGACAGTTATAAGCCTAAATTACTTATTGTAATTCATTTCTTCCCAGTTCATTATTCTGAAACCATACTGTAAGGAGACATAAAGGATCAATTAATTAGTGTCATAATATAATAGGTCATTCAGATATTTACAAGTCAGTATTGGTATATTTGTCTATAAGGAAAAAGTAAGGTGAAAGACAAGCAGTTTAGGTTAAATTTATGGAAGCGTATTGCATTCATCTGGAAGATAAAAAAATCACCTCTACAAGCACACATCATCATCTCTGCCCCGGATTTATGGAGATCATTATCTTAGAATTATGAGGAAAAAATGTCATTCATTAACAAAAGCAGGCTGAATGTTTTTTTCCAGGTGAATGCAATACACTTCTCTACAGTACTCTTCCATATAAATACATTTTTTATTTAGTAATATTTTCAGGTACATCTACTGGTAATTTAACATGTAAGTACATCTGTAATTTTGTGTTAACAATAATTAAATTAGGATGATGATGATGGTCTCTGGTTTTAAAAGGATGAACTTCCAAAGAGAGACAGGAATTTGACTCATACTAACACTATAATACTTATAAAATATCCTCAGGTGTAAACATTATGGTAATGTTCTACACACAAAACTGCATCTGATTCTAAAGAGAAAAATGTAGCTTCTACATGGTTTTCCTTTGACCTATTTGTGATGTTATCAATGCATGACAGAGACGACCGGGACAATGGAATCTAGAAGGGATACAGGAGATTTCAGGAAGTGATCTCCATTTCATGTCGCTATCAGTTACCACAGAAATGACCTGCATGTACTGTGGCTAGTAGGTTACAATGATTTTGCCCACGATTTGAAATCTATTTTGCAGGTGTACCTGTGACACTCACTCATTCATTTATTATTAGCTGTGGAAAAACTGGCTTATGATAGGTGGCTGCGACAATTGCAGGGGGTGGGGCTTGACAGCTACAAAGTAGGTTGGGATCCCCATATCAGATTTTTATTAAGACCTGCATTGTGTCTTAAAAGTGAAGAGGAACAAGATGTAGTATTTGACAATTTACTATTCGCCCATGTAAAGTGTTGGAGATGAGCACTATATCACTGTGATTAACATTAGACACAACTAAATGGCTATAACTGTTATCATAAATTGATTGAAAATCTGTTAAAGTAAAACATTTATTAAACAATGCCACAAGTGCACACACACACACACACACACACACACACACACACACACACACAATAATCAGAAATTGGTGCTATAGTAACTGTAGAATTGATACAATGCTGCCACCATGTGGCGCACCTTTAATACTACACATTTGTAAGATATGGTCTAACATCCAGTATGTGACATTTTTACTGAATTTACCTTTGTTATTTCTTTGATAGTCAATAGTTTAGTCTATATTTGGGTACATAAACAAGTTGTCAAAGCGACTTTTTGACACTAGATAGTATCTCGAGTAATTTTCCAGGCATATGTTTACATTTTCACATTAATTTTGAGTGCAACTATGTACTAAAGCTCATTTCAGGATGAAAACTCAAACAGTCAACAAAATCAACTTTTCATTCATTGTTTATAGCACAGTATTTTTTTTTTAAAAATAAAATCACACTTTCAATCTCTGGATTCCAGCTCTGGGAGCCGCCAGATCTTTGTTTTCAGAGATATAGACTGAACTGTTCAAGCTAATAGAAAAGGCTTATGTGAATTCACTTTTAGGGTGGATTTTTCTTAAACACATTACAATTCCTCAAATAGGCTATGAGGGCTCTAAGCCACAGCTTGCTCTCTGTGAATAACACTCTGTTGTGTTCCTGAGTATTTTAAGATAGTAGCCTACGTGTTTAGACTCTCTTGTAAAAATTCTGCCTTGACACACAAGTCCTTAATAATTATTGCCTAAGATGCTTTTGGGTTAAGTGATACACTGTATTTACAGTGTACTTTTATGGATGAATGGGAAAACATTTTTGAATGACACAATTGGGTAGTGTGTGATCCCTTTTCTTCATGTGTGTGACAACCGTCTTTGTCCTGTTGCCTAGTGCAAACTAGGCAACAGGACTATATTAACTGAAAGAACCAAAACCATTGCTCTGTTGCTTATGGATACCTTCTGGGCATTTTACTCTGGGTGCTGTTAATGTCAATAAACTGGGAAACATCTGGGGCCTACGTGTACCAGGTGTTGATTGTGAAATTATGCAGGATTTTGTTCACTGGAGAGTCTGGTGGTTACCAAGGTTACATCCTCCCAAAGATGGAGCTACATGTAAATTTGATTTACTGTTTCATTACAGATTTGTGATCTTTAACTGTCATTGTGCATTTTAGCAGTAAATTGAGGTCATTTCATCATCTCCCAAGAGGGGTTCTGCTGAGGCAAACCTGTTTGTACACACTACAAATGCTTTAATTTGAACATTGCAGATTACAGGGATATTCCTGATATAATCTCTCTCATCTTCAGGTCAGTCCCATACTTCTGCTACAGTAGCCTATAATGTGTTACTTTCCAATAGGGAAGATTGGACAAGTCCTACCATCTCTCTATCCATTCTCAAATATAGACTGCAAATTGCTATTTCATAGCTTTAATAATTTACTTCTTTCCTGCCCCGTGAAATAAACCCCCCCCCCCCCCCCCCCCCCCCCCCCCACATTTCACAGTCAATGGTCGCTATCAATGAATAAGTAAACAAGTCTGCATGAATAATACAACCTGCAGCCTGTTGTTCCAAACACAGTGGCGTCGTCAGAACCGTAGTTGCGGAAGTGCGCGCTAGTCAGAGGATGAGTGTCAGGACTTGCCTGGCGACTGGGGGGGGGAAGCTAAACGCAAGGAGGTGTGAGCTTAGATCTGTTTTAAAGAAACATTAGAGTGGAGATGAACGATACCGAAACATGATCCTCTGAACCAACATCGATTCAGTTCCAATAGTTTACGTTAATACCAATCGGTCTCGGGTCGCGTGTGGATTGGTCGGAGGGACAGTTTTTGGTAGTATGGGCGCATTACAATCCCTACCTGGTGAACCAGAATACCTTGATCTGGCGGAAAAGACGGGGTGTGAGTAGTCATGCATCATTACTATGCTTGTTTGCAGGGACACTGCAGTGGCATGTATTGAATGTCCTCATAGGCGGAAATCACACTGTGGCTTTAAGCGTCAGATATGTTTTTCAGATCACACCAGACAGACACTGTAAGATTTGGAAAATTGAGCGTCAGTGCTACTGCACTGTCCGCTATCTAGTTCTAATTCAGTCTAGGGGGAAAACCGACCATTCCAAGATAATGTCTAATATGTTTAGCAGTAAACCTAAACATAGTGATGATCATTATAGGCCTAAAGTCGTGATACATTACAATAATAAATGTCCAGCTCTTCTTAAATCTAAGGAAAAACTGCCTTTTGGTGCAGTAGCAATTAATAATTTACACTGCAAGTTGCATGAAGGATATCAACTTTACTCAATGGCTTATATAACTTTACAGAGTAAGTCACAATTAATAATAGATGAGACATTGTGTAGAGCTTTGAGAAAACACATGCTGAGAGGGAATAAGAGATTAGCCCAGTATAGCTGTTTATATTTTCTTCTTGTTCTATACCTCCATGTGCCTCTGACATTACTTTGCCAAAATAGCTATTTTCATTTTACCCATAGCCTCCTATGAAAATGTGTGATGTATAGTTGCAGTGACAAGAGAGAGGGCAGAGTAGTAAGCAAGGGGTTTTACATAAAATATGAATATCCAAATCTGTCTGGTGTGAAAGTTTCCAGTGCCACTACTTTCATCATTGCTTTTAGCATACAAATCTGTTGTCATCAGATTGTCAACAAACATCCCACTTATTAACATTGAAAATGGCAAAATACTTAATACTCCATGGGTTTGCAGTGTTTTTTTTACTCAGCATATGTCTATTTTGTTGTAGTTGCTCTGCTTCCTGTTTTTGGATACATTTCAGAGGCTGCTTATGCATGCACATGAATTCACTTGTGACTTAGCCTTGGCCTGCACAGGCTTAATTAAACAGAGGATGTTAATGTGGTCCTGTAAACCACCACGTTTGTCTTAAGATAGTTCCTGTTCTCCATTCTTAGTTTCACTTGAACAGATTGGAGTCCTACACAAACGATTCAAGCAGTTGAGCCACAATGAAGAAACTCTGCAGTAAGTTGATTTTTAAGTATTGAGTTGTCAATACACCTTGATGTATACAAATGCCTGGAAATATGCTGTAGTAAATACTTTTCAGTCTCAACATTAGTTTTCTATTTCCATTTTCATATGTATTATTTTCATTTAACAAGTGGATGTAATCTGGGTGTTGGGTATACGTGAATGATTAACGTTCTTTAGAAATTGAAACCTGCTTGACAGGTTTTGTGTTTGAACATTTATATCTTCCCAACAATACTTGACACCCAAGAGAAGCAGTGCCACTCCTTAAAATCCTTTATTTCAAAATCCTTTACTTTATTCCTCAAGGAGAGATGATTTCAACACAATTCCAGATCTGGCATGTAATCCCATCCGTTCCCAAATCGTAGAGGCCTTCTTTGACAGAAGGTAGGCTACTATAATGATACTTAATTCTCATTTTGCAAGTTACCTGACTGAAAGGTTAATAATGTAACTTATTTACTCTTGCACTATCTTTGTAGCACAAGAAAATCTACAAAAAAAACAAGAAATTGAATACTCTGTATAGTCCCTGGGTAGTATTGCTTGGCTTGGTCACAAGCAGCTATTCCATAATTTAGTATGGTGTGGGATACAATTTAGGAATTGGATACATATTATAGGTAGAACTGCACAATTGGTAAGAGTTTGTAGATCGGATTTGAATTTTCTCTTTCTATATTTTAAAGAAACTTTCGACGGAATGGTGAGGGGACGGTTCAGGAGATCGGCTTTGAGGAGTTCCTGGTGGTCATGTCCCATTTCAGGCCCCCATCGCTGCACATGACCGAGGAGCAGCGTGAGAGCATCAGGAGGGAGAAACTGAGATGTGTGTCTTAAGACAAATTATCACATGCTTGACATTATCTATGGCTGACTCACAACACATAAAAATCCCTCCTTTGGTTATATAAAATCTCTGGAAATCTGTAGTGATACCACCACTCTGTAACACTGGTATCAGTAGTCTCGTACAGCCACTGATGGAAAATGCATTTGTGTAATAGTTTCTCATTTTTCTCTACAGTTTTATTCAACATGCATGACACAGACAATGATGGAACAATAACCCTTGAGGAATACAGACACGTAAGCCTCTGCTCAGGACGACATCTACAGACAAAAATACTCCACTTTACATTACAGTTTCAAAGCTTTAGTCTTCATATAACCAGACAAGATTACAACACAGCAATAGTCTGAGAGAAATTGTTGCCAGGGGATGAAGTGTTATACACATGCATGCCATGATAGAAAGTTTACCAAGTCTGTTTTACTCTTTCTGTGGGTTTTTATCAGCACCACCACTCCATTTGATCATATTCATCAGCATTGCAAGAGAGATTCATAAAAACACACAAACATGCAAAAAATACCAGCTGCTCCTCAGATGGAATATTACCACTTTCTCCAAAACAAACGTTAATATGACTTAATTTTCCATGGCCTCTTCTCTTAAAATACTGCAACTGGCAACCTTGGCTTGCTTTGATATTCCAACATGTAGTGACAGGTAGTCCACTGAACCTGCACACATGCGTGAGCAATCAGTTGAGCATGTGTTAAATATGCAACATTTAATTTTCAGAATAATTTCATTGTCATTCCCCTGCAACAACTCTTAGACTATGTCACAGTAATTGTCACCATGGTAAATTAACAAATCAACCCTAATTAACTAATCCTAATTAACGGGCTGCAGATTTTGCATGGTGGATTGCAGTAACCATTGTGTTCTATAAATAGCCCCACAGTCTTCTACTGTTGGCTATTGGGCAGCTTCATCCAGCACTTGGAGGTTAAGTGCCTTGTTCAAACATACCTCAGTGGTAGTTGATGAGGGAGGGGAGAGGGTGTTTAATTTCACCAGGTTTCTGGCCCAGGGGTTTGAGTCTGATCATTCATTGCCGTCATTGCTGTGTCATTAATGTTGATTTTGTTTTCATTACTGTTCACATCTGGCTAGGTGGTGGAGGAACTGTTATCTCGCAGTGGGGCACTGGGAAAGGAAACAGCCAAAGGCATTGCTGATGCTGCCATGTTGGAGGTGGCCAGTATTTCAATGGGTCACATGGTATGGTAGCTATCTCAAGATAATATTTAGTTTGACTCTTTGTTTGTTTGTCCAGGCAATGTCAGTAATTTGCTTTTTCACACCCAGGAACCTGATGAATTTTATGAGGGAATCACGTTTGAGCATTTCCTCAAGGTTGGTACACAAAATATATGTGATGTAGTATGCTTCAACTATTTTCTTAGCAAATTATTGTACTTTGAAAGTGTATTTAAATGCGTGAATATGCTTAATATGGATGGTATTGAATGATTTGGTGGAAATTCTAATTACTTTATGATGACCCACATTTTTTAGGATGTGGAAACCTTCAAATAATAAATGAACATTACCACTTTCAAAGATTACCATATCATTACCAATATTAATTAATCAATAATGAAATACACACCTCCTTTGCAGTTACTGAAGGGCTTTGATATTGAATCAAGAATGAACATTCGCTTTTTGAATATGGACACGACAACCCTGTGCAAGTGAGGCCTACACATTTATTTATCTATGCAGTGATTCTGAGTGGACCTTGAGGGAGCATATTTATGGTTTTGCTACTTCTTTTTTTGTAGCATTTGGTTTCTAGTTGCCTCTTGTACCAAGTTTTCTTGCTTGCATTGAATATATGCCTTGATTCATGTTTGGATAACTATGCAAATACAAAGGTTTGTATCTATATTGTGAATTTAGCATGATCACCTCTTTATGTGATATTATAAGCAATAGTATGAAATAATCTGTTCACTAACAATCAATCTGTCAGTAGTTGGATAAAGCAATAATCAAGTATCCAGGTCCTGAGTAACAGACAGGCTCTGTGCATGCAAACATGGATGCCCAAAGATCCTTTAAGAATGTTAATGACATTAAACAATAACCTTAAATAATCAGGGATATATAGTTATGTCTTAAAAACAAGTTTTGTATTGATATCTTGAAGACAGTCATTTGAAATGACTGTTATTCATCCATCTTAACAACTATGACACTTTACAACATATTTAAAGGGTTGCATGCTCTTGCACACTACATTTGCACAATTAAAGACCCCATGAAACAGAAATCTGAGTTAAGTTCATGATGTGTAGTTCGGATAAAAAGAAAATGGGAGCAGGAACATAACAGTGGTGTTGGTGCTGGCCAAATGCTCAAAGGCAGCATCTGATTTCACCATATTTGAGGAGAGAGGGCAATATACTATTAAACATAGATACAGTAATAAAATATACCACATGACATAATACAAATACATTTTATCTCTAAGTATTGTGCCTGTTTTAAATCACTAGCATGCTAATTGGTGGTAGAGACAAACTAACACTTTGTAAACATGATCCTTGGAAACAAGCATGCAGCAGAACACACCAAGCTTCCTAAGAAGTATCATTCTACCCTTTATAGGGCATTTACAGGAAGAATGGAAAAAAAGTTGGGCTGCTCTGAGTGCAAATGACTTGTAGGAATAAGCTTTTTAATTGTTTGGTCAGTGGCATATCATCTCCTTGGAATACATTATGTTTGGGAACATCTCTTAATAACTTAAGTCATTTTTTATTTTGTGAAATCCTATACCTTTAAAGATAGGTATGACATTTTTTCTTGAACTTCAAAAACTGTTTGTGAACCAGAGAAGGAGGAGTGTGGATTTTACTTGATATAACTGGTATACTGTACAAAGCATTTATGTTTAAATACTGGCTGCCAGTGTTTTAAGCTTAGCATTTGTGTGTGTGTGTGTGTGTGTGTGTGGGGGGGGGGTGATGTAAGGTGTATTGGAGAATGTGGCAACCCTGATTATTTACTCACTGCTAAATGCATTTATGTAGATTTTTAAGTAAGAGACAGAAAATATTTTACCTTCCCCTATCCCCTTTGTTGAAAGCAAACAGATAATCTTGAGGGACAGTGTTTCTTCAGAAGGTCAGAAGTTTTAGCTTTCATAGCCCCCTACACTTCAAACCATAGGCTGTTTATAGTTTCAACTTAGATCTAAATATTAGAAGTTTAAATCTTAAACGTTAAATGCTTGTGTCCCATGACTCCAATCTCTTGCTTTGACTTAGATATACACGTTTAATATCAACCACAGCAACAATAGTGATCTTTAGTTATATAGTACTTTTCAAGTGTAGCAACACAGTTACAGAGCGCTTTGCAGCAGAGTGAAACGTAGTATGAGCGAATAATAAATACATAGTTTGTTTGGAGGATTGAAGCTTTTAAAGTCTTCCTACAAATTCCTTTCATCAATGTGAGGAATGCTAAAGTGCCACTGTGGCATTCAAATTAGCTGTACTGGCCTGCATTGCCTTCATAGCCTACTGTGCTTCTTTCCAGTGGCATAGCAAGAAATTTCAAAAAGACTATTCTGTCCCCAGCTTTTGGTGTTACTGTATAGACATAGTTTTGAACTTGGCCCTTTACACTGTGTGCTTCCTGCTGAAAATAGAAAAAGTAATGTTTTGTATACTAACACTTCATACTCTGCAGCAACACGAAACATGCCAAAGACACTCAGCTGCCCTTCTGTTGCTGATGCATTAGTACTTACACTTTATACTTCACTACAAGTCTATAGGGGATGTAGTCAGTCATTGGTGTATACTGCCCTCCAGAGACCAAAACATGTAAAGCATGTAAAATAACATAGAACTTACACTTGATTAATTCATTTGATGTTTTTATGTAACAGATTGAGAATTGTATTATGCAATGCTTTTCGACATGGTACATTTTGATTATCTCTTTGCAGGTGCACGTCAGTTTGAATGATTATATTTGTCACCCCCCATACAATCTATGATTACATTGTGCACCTTATAGGCATTTAGGCATACAGTATATTTTGTATAGCTGTACACATTTGCAATAAAATATACAAATGTAATTGTGGCTCAGAGTTATAATTGTTATGAACATTGTCGCATCTGATCAAAAATGACAACAAAGCTCATGTTTCTGTTTTTGTTTTTGCAGAGTATATAGTATTATTTATAAGTCTATAACCATAGAGCCTGCTCACTCTGTTCCCCTTGATCCAGGATCTTTTCAGTTTCATACATTTTTAATGGGTTCTCATCACACTGAAACCACATAAATCAATCAAATCAACATGTCAGACTTTTCTATTGAACTATCAGGGGCTTACCTGATTTTGGTGAACTTTGTTGAATGTTTGTTTCTCAGCACAGTGTTGTCAATTGTTTTGATTACGGTATTTTGAAATATGCTTTGAATTCAGTTGCTAATCTCTACCATATGTCTATGGAAGTTCTAATACAGGTCTATACTGTTAAGCCTTTTTTTCAATAGCAGCATTTTCTCTTTATATTAACCCAAATTCCTGTTGCAGCCTATTTACAAATCAATATTACAGCACTGGATTGTCCTAGCGGGCTTATCTTGTTGCTTGTTGATTCTCAAACAAGTTCACTTTATGTCTGCATGAGTATTCCATCATTGCAAATACTTTTGTTCATTGCCATACATCATGTTGTGTGTATGATGTCTTTTGTTATTCAGTTAGAAACACAGGCCATCTTTCTTTGCTTGATCAGAGAAATGTTGCAAATGCGCCAGGATGCAGTGTCCATCATGTATAATACACCACTGTATAACAATTCCTGTTTAAAAAGTGTTTTTCATGCCTAAAAGATACTTAACTGTTAAGATGGATAACAGTGGGTCTGCAATGCTATTTTACATTGTCGGGTGAGTAGACTAGAGCAGCAGACTAGTGGGCAGTTTTCTTCTGGGTGTGGCGGTTCCCTCCCACACCCCAAAGACATGCAGTCAGGTGGATTGGAGACTCTAAATTGCACATAACTATGAATGTGAGTGTAAATGGTTGTTTGTCTATCTGTGTTTGTCTATCTGGCGGCCTGTCCAGGATGTCTCCCTGCCTTTTGCCCAATGTATACTGGGATAGGCTCCAACCCCCCATGATCCTGAAAAGCATTCAGTGGGTAGTGAAAATGAATGAATAATGTAGACTGGAGAATCACTGTTGCCCTGAAATACCCTCTGTATTTCTGCTCTAAATAAAACTCAAGTGCTGAGTTATAACAGGGAACTTGATTCATGACCCAGAGTGAATCCCTCATCAACTTCCAGTTTTCTGAAAGCTTGTGACCTCAGAAAAGTTAAAGAAGATATGTTTGCATTACTTCATTTCAGTGGAAACACTTTGAATATAGGAAAAATGATGCTGGTAGTCAATGTCTGTTATCCCTCTGTTGAAAAAAATGGAAGGTTTATCCTCAATCTCAATTTGCCTTCAGTCTTCCCCACCCCACCCCTACACACACTTGCATCCCCTTGCACACACATGCATGCATAAGCACCATACACAGTTTACACATACAGTTATCTGACCCACACACACCCATACCTTGTGACTGGCCAGACAGCCCGCCTGTTTCACGAAATCTTTCCTATCTGATGCAGCCCTGTCCTCAAGACATGCGTCACTGTGAGCTGATATCACATAGTCAGCGTCTCAACAGCTTCCTGATTTACTTTTAACCTCCCATGTTGGGACCAATTCTGTGCAGTACACAGCTCATGATGCTTCAAGCTAAAACTATGTTGGCTCCGAAATCTTGTTAGCTATGTATTTTTAGAAAACATCACCGAATGTATGGAAAAATACATATGTATGGTGCTGGGATTAAGCCGAACAAATATAAATGCAACATAACATATCCAGTGCATGGGAATTGACTTTTTTGGAAAGTACACTGTCACTGCAGGGCACTGACATGCTGCTGAATGTGTACATTATTGATACGACCACACAAAGAAATAAAAGAAAATATAGAGTTACAGTTAATAAGTATATGTTTTTAATGATTCTTTATACAGCAAGTAAGCTTTCATCAACAGTGTATTGGACTTTACATATTAGACATATTAGACACATAACTTGTACAATCTTTCACTATTCAAGGCATTCCTCTATCAGAAACAGACAACAAAATAAATATTAAATAGATAAATAGAGACTCCTCTAAAGACAATCATTGATGTGCCAGCCACCTTGATACTCACTTATCCTTTTAAGTCTTTATTTAGCAACCCAGTGAGCATAAGTGTTGATGGAAATTTATAAGACCAGCCTTTGGTCATCCTCATCTGAATACATTCATTTGTGTCCTCTTTTTGCACACTTGAGTCTTTAGAGTCCTTAATTCTCGGGCAACATTTGACAGTAACTCCTTGAACCTCTTCAGGACCACACAGCCATAGACCTTCTGTTGGAAGATGTTCTGAGATGGAGGTAGTGATGTTGGCTCCCCTGCTGGTTCTGGTACAGGCAGGTTTGGGAAGAGGCTCTGATAAATGCAGTTTACTAGAGCGGCCAGGCTGCTGCTGCGATTGCTGACACGGGTCAGCTCAGTCAGCAGAGTGCTTGTGGGCAATTGTAAGTCTGTCTGCTGCTCATATACCCTTTTAAAATGTGGGAAGAAAGCTTGAACATGTGTGTAAATGCTCGCTATCCTCTCTGATGGGTCTAGACCGGAGATGTTGGGGTCAGGGACGTTGTTAATTGATGTCTTGCAGAAAAGCTCCGACATGTCTCCTTGTGTGGCCTTCTGCAAAAAAAAAGGATAAAATAAAATCAATTAAATTCTAATTAAGCTGCACATTTCTTAGAGTGACATTAACAGTCAGCATTAGTAGAAATGGTAACATACTTAAAGATTTTGAAATACTGAACAACCACATTGCATGAGGATTTAACACAGCAAAATGAAATACTGCAGTTCTTTGTCTGTACTCACATATATTCTGATTAGATCAACAGATTCCTTATGTATGAGTCTGGTTAGCTTCAAAGTCTGTTGTAGAGAATTCCCACACTGTTGGTTTCTGCATACTGTGACAGTTCTTGTTGAATCAACAGCCATAACCAGCAGAAGAGAGAGTAATGCTGAGGAGAAAGGGACTGGTCAGTTAAGGTTCTCACACATCACATCAATGAAGGGAACTTCATTTGGTGTCTTACAATCTAGGATAAAAATAGCTTCAATTGGCAAACATTCAGGCAATATTGCATTGTACAAAGCAGAAGAAGAGAAGTGGACACCAGGTATTTAATAATTCTATGCTATACATTGTCAGTCCAGGCACTCTATATAGTCATATAGTTACAGTATGTACAGGTACACAGATGCCACTAGACATTGTAAATCTAGGCTATGTTCTATGTTGTTGTTTTTTTCATGATATTGGCTTCATTCTCACTACAACTTATTTTACTGCAATGGTGGTGGAACAAAACTACAGTATGTGTGCCACAACACATCCATGCAACTTTTAAGCTATAATGCCATGCATTATAGGCACTAAAATAAAGGCTTATTAACTTTTTCTGAGAGAACAGTGCCATGGACTTGTTTCTCTTCATTGCTAAACTAGAGTGTGTTCAGGAAATGTGCAGCACTCTGAAATAGTTGATACACTCAGATCAGTTTCACAACAGCTGTATATGAGGCATTGAAAATAGCCATATTAAAATGCATAATGACAAAAAAGTGGTGTAATACTTTAAGCTAACTATAAGCTATCATATATTTTAGAAAAATAAATATCATGATAATGTAGAAGTAAAAAGACTTACTTGTAGCTGATTCCATTGACTGTTGAAAATACATATTCTTTACATGACCATTCATTCCCCACACAGTGTCACAGGCCAATTGCACAGACTTGTCATAATCACACTCCTTAAAAACTTTTTTTTAAAAGACTGAAACCACACATTTGTCATAGGAGGAAATGACGTGCACTTTGTGAGGCAACCAAATTTCCCAGAATTTCCTCCTTTTTTCAGATGTGTTTTTTTTCTTTCCATCTCTTCTTTTATTCAACAAGCATGCCCCTACATCCCTGTTCACAGAAAAACAAGTCTAATTAATAGCATAAGTATGAACATGTAACACAAAATATTTTCATTAGCATTTATTACTTTTTATTTGTGCAAGGAAAAATATACTTATCTGGTACGTGTAAATTGCTTGAGGAAAATAACCCTGGTGAATTTAGCAAACCAGTCAGAAATACATGAGGATGATTATTGACTAACGCCATCCTTCCCTCTGACACAATTCACTGAAATGCTGTTGTATCGCCCTCTAGAGAGCATGAGTGAGCAGCTGAGAAGTTAGTGGATGCCAGGAAAGTAAAAGTGAGTTCTATACAGTGCACAAACCTGCACAGTGATGATATTTGTAAAAGCAAAGCTACTCCAAGGAATCTATAAGGTTCTTTAAATTGAAACAAGAGGCATATGTTCTTTGAGAATACAATGATCAAAAATGAATAGGATTGTTACAACTCACCTACAAAAACCTTGCCCATAGGTGCCCAGATGCAATAATGGTGAAACTACAATGTTCACCCAAACATGATCAACACATACAAAGATGACTTTTGAGTAAATTAATGTAACTTAAAAACAATCAAAACATGCCACATATATGTAATTTCTACCCAGCAAGCATTTATAAAGTAGAACTGGGTTCCTGAATCAGTGGTTGGGAGTTTATAAGAATCCGCCCCTAAAGACTTCTTTGAGAGCTAATTTTTCATAATGAGAAAGGTAAGATTCTTATAGCCACCCTCTAGATCTTTGATGTACCCCATGATTTTGATAAACATTCCTGAAGAATCAAAAAAATTCACATTGCAACTGTTACAATTGCTTATTATACCATGCGTCTTTTTGGACTCATGAAGAAACACTTTCATGTGGGCTACAGGAAGCTGGCAAGGTCACAGGAAAGACATTTCTCAATCAGAGACTTTTACCAATGCGTAAAGGGTGGGTCTGCTTAGCCAATGTAGGCAATATGACAACGTCATCACACCACAACTTTAGACTACTACTCTTAGCCTACTGAGAAGCTGTGCTCATGTTACCCGAAGACTGATGATTTCATCATGAAACACTATTAGCTAATATTATTTATGGAGCTATGCAAAGAGGAGCCAGTCTAGACTATGTATTTGAGAATCCTGTATTGATGTAAACTGGGTTTACTCACTTTTGGTTTACTCAACAACTGACAAAGGAGGCATATTAGTCCTTGTCACAATATGTCCCATTTCATCATGCCATACAGTATGTGACTGTACCATTGGCATGAGGGCTGACTTGTGTCAGAAGGGTATGTCACAGATTACTACCACCACCCCCCGCTATCATCATCATCATCATCATCATCATCATCATCATCATCATCATCACTTGGTCAATGGTCACTTCTGCTTAGACATACTGTGCTGTGTTTAGCTAGCAATACTACAGCGAATGTATCATATGGGTTAATGAAAGGCTTTGTTGTTTTACTATGTGTAAAACAAGATCAACAAGATCAGCTTTGCATTGTGGAAGTGAAACAGCTCACTAATCACATTGTCCATGTTTCCATTTTTTATGGTAATTGTGTTTTGGTTTCAAACATTCACACCAGATACAGAGTTGCTGTGAAACCACTGACTACTTGAGAAAAGTCAGGGGGAACTCAACGTACCACAACCCTGTCAGCACTATCTCAGGTAAAGGTTAACCACCCCTCTGCCAACCCCCGGGGCTTTCCAGTTGCCCCAGGGGATAATAGAGGGGTTGTGGTGAGGTAGATAGGCAACTGCTGCAGATGGTGCCGCAGACTGTCAACAATTCAAGGAACTTAGAGTTGAATTCCTGCCAGTATATACAGACATAAAAAAAGCCCCTAATCAACACCCAGATCAAGCAGTTTACAGTCTTGTGGAGACCTAAAGTAATCGAGGAAACACAGGAAGCTCAGTAGTGTAACTTCCCTCACAGCAGTAGGGAGATTTACTGAAAACTGTTCCCTTTCAAGGTTAGAGTTTTCACAAGTTATCTTTGACCTGCATGTATGCATGCAACCTAAAATATTATATATAGCATGTATTTGACACAATGTAGGCAATGGAGGTCATACCATTTTCCTGTACCAAGGAAAACCAAAAGTGAGCAGTCCTGACCCATATAACAAGAGACTAAAATTCAACCACAAACAATGAGAAATGCATTGTCATAGGATGCAGGATGTTGATCAAGACACCTTTTTTCAACAGAATCTCTTTTATTTTGTCTTTGAACTGCACAGGAAATGGTGAATAAGGTTGTTTAGGAAAGTCCCCTTTATTCTAGCTAAATACATCCTTCTATTAACTTAAAATCACACAAATTGTTAGGTCCATAACAGTTATGAACCAACTCAAGCAAACCCTTTTCAACACACTGAAGCACCCCAATAGCACTGTCATGGAACCATTTGTCCACAAAGCTTCAGTTATATCTGACAAGACGAAAGGCCTTACTGCATATGAGAAAATGTATCACCAAATTTCAAAAGGTTTGTGAAGAGGTGAAAGGTTGAAAAATCTAGAGGAGCCATTCAACTTCAGTACATGCTCCGGTCAAAACAGTAAACATAACAATTAATTTCAGAATTTAGGTTTCTCCCTACCCCAGATGTATATGGTGACATAAGTGGACAATGAGAGGGTTTGGTTTCTATCGTCATCAGAAAATATAATAAAATTTTATAATATCGCTCCAGTCTCAATAACTTCTCTGTTCAAGGGACATTATATCCTCTATCTTTCACCCCTATGAGGAGCATGACTGAACACTGATACAAGTTCTATCTCTGAAATAAAAAAAGAGCAGGTAAAGAGGCACCTGTCAAATGTAACAGGGTTGCATTCAAGACCACCACATTAAACAATGTTTCAAACTGACCCGTGATAAAATAGTATTTATTTTTTTTATACATATACTTCATTTTTAGAGGGATTCATTGCATGGGGTACTCTAAATATGTCACGAGTGTTTGAAAAACGTAATAGTATTGACTTGACTCAAGAGGGGTTTCAAAATGCTTCACTTTTACATTTTGTAAAATCCAGTCTTCTTTCCAAGACAAAAAACTACAAGGCTAAAGGTGGTATTAGAAATTAAGCACCAAACAATTATCTTTCCATTCAGTATAATGGAAACATTGTGCAACCTGTTCAATGACAATAATGAACACTGCAAATAATATGTAAATCTGATCATTAGACATTACTCGAATGCAACCCAGACCAACCACTTGTTAGGTTAACTTTGTATAACCACAGATCTTAAAAAGATCAGTGTACTAATAGGAAGTCTGTGATTCCATTTAACAGCATTTATACAATCTGATAGTCTAGTGGTTTGACTTAGCAATATATTGAGCTATTGTATGACCATATCTCTATATTATAACAAAAGAAAAATGAAGCAAAATCTTTATCATTAAGCTCTGTTATCAGTAGTAGACCAGTGTCTCTGTATATTCTAGCTATATTCTCATGTACAAATATTCATATCAAAAGTTATACAGCACAATTCTCACCATTTTCCTTTACAAGAACTTTGATTAGTGAACATTAAATGATTCACAAATTTAGATGGAACAAAAAAATGGTGCCGGCCTTGTTAAATAAAATATAGGTATAAAAAACACATAAATAACTAAAATCTGCTTCATAGGCACAACTTAAATAAAGGCATTTGTGAAATTATCATATCAAATATGGCGCTTATGTCCAGTATCCATAGGCTTAAAACAAAAATGCTATGACCACTTTTATTTACAAACAGCTAAAATCTCTGACAGATTCATGCTTCACTTCACAACCTGAATTTGTCCTTAAAGTGCATGCAATAATAAGCAGTTTTACCAAGTGGGATCTTGAATTGTGATAAGATAAACAGGTTGATCAAACTAATGCCAATTGATCCTACATACCAAATAATGAAAAGGTAAGAACTGTTGCCTAAAAAAGTGAGGGACCACAGTATACTGTATGCATAAGCACAATATGGAAGTATGACAAAAAAAAAAATCTCAAAAAACGAACAAGCTCTGACTTTATCCAGTGACCCCGTACATTATTATTCACATTCTGAGAAAAAAAAAAAAAAAACTGACAAAGCAGCTTAACACCACGGGGGAGTCCGCAGCTCACATTCCACAATGTCCCTCAATGTAACACACGCATTAAGCATCATATGAACATGATGGGTTTATATTTAAACATATCAAAGTGCCCATTTTTACTAAAATTTCCTGATTTATTCAATTCATACCAAAAGGAGGAAATGGCATGGAGGAAAGAGTCTGTTAGAATTGTGTGGTTAAATTTGTTATTTCCAACACATAAGTTTTGAGTTACACTGACTAGGTTTGATTTTATTGACATGTTGTAGAATATTTTGTTTTGCTTTCCCCCTTCAAGTTTCACAAAAGAAGTTCTCATTGCACATAACACCTTGATTCTGAGATGCAATATCTAAGAGAGAAGAAAGCAAGAGAGAGAGTTATCCAGCTTTGTCACCATGGATGTGACAATGATCAAGTGGACATGAAAGGGCACGGACATGTGTACCGTACATTGTCCTCTAAAGATACATCCACTTTCATCTGTTGTCCTCTTTGGGGAAGTCCAGAGATCCCAAGCTTCCAAACCCAAGCCTAGCACTGTCTGCATCAAAACCATCCGTTTCTCTCTCCTGGCGTTCAAACAGGTGCTTGATCCTTTCAGTACGTTCCTTCTGAAGTGAGGCCAGTTCCTCTTCAATCTATAATCGAAAAAGGATTATGTACTGTTTGGCATTTACTATGTTAAATTATGGTCACAGAATGAAAGATCATCTTTTTTAAACGGTATAAACTCCAACAAACTGTGCTACCCAATCTGTTCTTGTCATCATATAGGTGTCCGTCTATATATCTATCTATCTTCAAGTCATTTTTTGTCTGTCTATCTGTATCTGCCTACCAACCTATCTTGAAGTCATTTTATACAATATGACACTGTATGGCATTTATTTTAATTATTTAAGTGTGGCATCAATCTTAAACCTACCTTCTGTTCAAGGTGGGCTCTGCGTATGGAGACCTTCTGCTCAAGCTTCTGCTGCTCTCGCTCGTGTTGGGTCTCCATCTGTGACTTGGTTTTGCTCTGGTAGGCGTCCAGGAGCTCCATCTCTTGCTTCAGCTGCTGCTTCAGAGCTTGGCACTCCGTTTCCTGCTCTGCATCTAAACGTATCTAGAGACCAGGCAAGACAGAGGCAGTTACACAACACATTAACAACAAGCCTATGTTGGGCCTCATTTATCAAACAACATACAAACATTTCTTGAATCACCTTACAAAAGATTTACACAAGCATTATAGCATTTATCAAATTCGTAGAGATTGTAAGAGAGATTGTTAGAGAGTGTGATGAAGTTGAAGAAGTTGGTTCAACTCACTCCTCTGGTAGGGACAGAATCACTTTAATCATCAAGTACAATAAATGTACAGGAGTTTTTCTTTGTAACAGTGGCACAGAAATATGGTGCAAGGAAATTATGACGTCACATACAGTGCAAGACCTTCTATAGATAGTAGAATATACCTATTATGCATATACCCATGCAACAGTCAAAAATTAATTACTATCTGGATTCAATCAGCATGGCATACAGATTGGTTTCAGCTGTAGAGGGAAGTGTATGGAGTGTCCTGTAGTGCATTGGTCCAGTGTACTGTGTGAAGTTATACTGAATATAATCAGTTAAATTATGAACATTGGAGAACACATATTCCTGCCATCCTTGTTTACAGCCTTAAGTTACACCGGGTTGTGTGGACACTGTGGGTCTTGCAATATTATAAAAATGCTGTGTGGGCTGTGATAATAGCATGGAAATATATATTAACAGTAAATGTGTAGAAATTCTATTGGAATGTGAGATGTCCAGATATGAAGCAGGTGACAGGGAAAAAGCTGTTGAGGTGACTGGTGGGCTTGATCTTAATGGACCAGTACCATCTTCCAGAAGAAGGCTTTTAGAACAGTTGGTTTTGTGAGTGGGCAGGGTTGGTGAAAATCCTTCCTGCCCTTTTATTCATCCCAGTTTCTTGCAGCTTCTTGGTAAAAGCCTGCTGACAGCCAATGAAGAAGACAGAACTGTACCACACTGATAGAGGATGTGAGTGTGGTTTTGGTTATTGATCTATAAAATTGGACCAGATGTTGAGCTTCCTCATTTACTGCAGAAAGAACATACTCTTTCGGTTTTTCTTGATTAAGCAGAAGATATTCTCATCCCATTTGAGGGTGCTGGTGATGGTGGTCCCCAGGAACTTGAATGATTCAGATAGGTTCACAATTAAGCCTCTGATCTCCAGGGAGAGATGAGCAGACAGTTGGAAGTTAATCCTCCTTTGGCTTGATCATCTTTGAAATAACTTGATTGGTTACAAGGCCCCCAGACACAGGATTACTGGATGCCGGAATCCATAAAAACCTTCTCTGAGATGAAGCTATAGTCTTTTTGACAGTAATATGAATGACATCTGTAGCATTGGTGCTGTGACCCACATTATATGCTGAGCCCTGCCCTCTACTGGGTTATGACCTCTCAGCTGCTGTTGTGATGTTTGGAGTTTAGCGAGGTAAATATAATGAAGCTGAAGTTGGTTAAACAGGCTACCCTGGAATAAAAACAGTCCTTCAGCTTTTGAATTAGCTTGAATGGTAACACTGTCTTTGATTGTGCTGACAGGCAATGGACTCGTGGGTTGGAAACTCAGAGGTTACTGCATAGTACATGCGAGCATTAATGACATTTACATGTATATTTTTGTAATATGTATAAACATAAAATAGCATTCTCAATGCATGAATTGTGAATGTCTGACTAGATAGGCAACATTACTTGCATATAATCTCAACTTCTTCATATGCTTAGCATTGCAATCCCAACAAAAGGAGAGAATTCAATTTTCAGTATTACTCTCCAACTGTAAACCATTGCTAATTCTTTCAGAATATTCTAAAGACTATTTAGGCCTTGCACTCAACTTGAAAAGTAGGCCTATGCAGTTTTCCTGTTTAATTATTGTCTTAATTTTATTTAATTATAGTTACTTATTGAAGTGGTAACGATTTCATGAAACTAGATGTTCTTGTAATACATCATTGAAAGTGATGTTTTTATTGAAACATTTGCACAGTAGGCCTATAGGAAATGTAATGGCATTAACTTAAATTATCTGCAGTATCCGCAAAAGGGGAACTATCCACCAATCACAACAATTTCAAGTGCCCACAATATATTCCCAATATCGAGATAAGTGCACGTTATGTTAATGTATATCAATAAATTTGTTGTGCACATGAATGCACATTTAAACACATTTGAAATTTAACAAGACAACAGCATTTACACATATTGCTACTGTTTCTGTTAGGCTGATGTGAGCAAGCTTTTAGTGCAACTGTATTCTACACACAAATATACAATATACAAACAAACTGATAAATGAGGCCCACTTTTGCTATTCATTACAAGGTGCTTCAGGATCCTCGTACCGCTTGTGAAGCCATCATCTCGTTGATGCTCTGCTCATACTGCTCAGCCAGCACAGCCAGCTTGCGTGTCTGCTCCTCTTTTAGGGTCTTCAGAATGGCCTTGTGGTCGCCTTTGGGAGAGACCTCCAGCTGATGGTTCCTAAGAGCTTTGTACTGCTTGTTCTGCACCTTGCATGTATCCTGGAACTGTTTCTTAATCTGCATCTCCAGCATCTTCAGAGGGTTAAAACAGAAATAAATGTTAATGTCCTGTTTTTTCATGTTATATTCAGATGGTTCTTTAGCCTAAGAGTAGTCTAAGAACCATGTGAAAATGTAATGCATGGTTTAGGTCTTTGGAAAGACCCATACAAACATCAACAAAATGTAGGCAGTGCTTATACTAAAAGAATGAACCTGAGCTGACCTATAGCATGGACAAACTATTTAAATACTGATATTCAGTGGAAATCTCATGTTTGTACATTGCAAGAGTAGTCACGAACCAGGTGAAACTAGAATGCATGGTTTGATTCTCTAGTCATCATCATGCAAACATCAGCAAAATTTAGGGGCATTGACAACATATTTAAATTTTTGGGCAAAGTCATCCTTGCATGGAATAAAACAAATTGTTGTTGATTTATGTTGATTTAAATGTGACCAAAGTAATTGTATTACAATATATGCCACAATCACTCAACCAAACTATGCATTTTAGTTTCACCTGGTTCTCAGACTACTCTTTCAATGGATATGAATTTCAGTGAATATCAGTATTAAAAAGAGTTTGCAATGCCTTTGAACATTTCAGTTTGCATAAGTGAGTATTCACTTCTCTCGCCAGCAGCTCAAAATAAGACATATTCTCAGTAAATGAAGTGAGATAGATGAAGGGAGCAGAGAAGATTGAAGTTTGTTTGAGATGGGATAGCTTGAGAATATTTTGGATGAAGCAACTCTGGTGGTGACATAAGGTAATAATGTTAATGTTCCTTAATAATCATATTTTTCTATTGGGCAATTTAGAATCTTTACATTTCCATCAAAATGAATGTCACAAGAACAAAAAGGTAGAGTGAACAGATGTACCAATAGAGTGGCACTAGAGGCACATTTTTAACTTAAGTATTAGTCGAGGTGGACTTTTATTTTTTTAATTTTATTATGTAATCCTGGTAAATGTTGTCCTTTAATGTCATGAAACATGTCATGTTCCTATTATAAACAAGCTTTGAAAACCTCTTATAAAGAGGTTTACTGGATATTGACTCACTAACTTACATTCAATGTGGTCTAAGGACAATGGTAATGTGCAGAATTGAATGACTAGTCGAAGTGAAAGTTCCATGCACCTTGAGGTTTCTGGGCTGCTGCCGCTGCTCCAGAGTGTGTTTCCTGTGTAGTTCTCTCTGCCGTCGGCCATTGTACTCCTCCTGGTTTTCAAGCTCTGTCTGGTGCTGCAGTCGGATGAGTTCCACACGTAGCCTCTGCAGTGTCTGCAGCTGCCTGCGCTCCAGCTCCTGGGTGGACTCATCCTGCCGGATCATCAGGGCATGTTCCATCTCCTTCTGGGTCCTCTTCTTGTTCAGCTCCTGGGACAGGATCTTTATTAAACGCCATTTCAATGACAAACACACACATATTCTGCTTTCCATCGTTCTATAAGGCTTACTGGATGATTTACTACTAGTGGTGGACACCGATACGATACTGGTATCAGTTAAAATAAGCATGAACGACCAGAGCCTTGAATCAGTACTTGTTTTGGTTGATCTGAGCGCTGCATTCGATACAGTTCATTATGAAATTCTTCTTGACCGCTTAGAAAATCTTGTTGGCCTGTGCAGTATAGCTCTTGACTGGTTCCGTTCATACCTCCCTGATAGATTCCAATTTGGCATAGTTGATGGAAAATCCTTCTGCCCGTTCTAAGGTTCATTTTGGTGTCCCCCAAGGTTCAGTCTTAGGTCCTCTTCTTTTTTCACTTTACATGCTTCCCTTTGGTTATATTATCCGTAAATTTGGTGTCCTCTTTCACACATATGCAGATGACATACAACTTTAAATTGCAATAAAACCTGGTGAAACAACACAGTTAAAAACATGGAATCCTGCATTCTAGATACCAGAAGATGGATGAGAATTAACTTTCTATGCCTAAATGCTGACACAACTGAAATAATAATTTTAGCACCAGTGAACTCATGTATCAGACCCCTTCCTCAATTTTACTGGTTGTACAGTTACGTAAAATTATTCAATTAAAAATATTGACGTTATCTTTGATCTTTCCCTTCCTTCTGAAATTCATATCAAGGTAATATCCATAACAACATTTTCATCTCATAGACTTCCCCATGATCGAGAACATTACCTTCTCCTCTGACTCAGAGAAACTGATCCATGCTTTTATTTGATCTAAAATAGGTTCCTGCAATGCGGTATTGTCTAGCTTTTTTAACTTCACAGTCAAAAACATTCAACTTGCTCAACTTGGCCAGGACTTGCAAATTTGCAAACCAGTGAACATGATCACATTATCCTTGTCTTAGTCTCTCTTCATTAACACACAGTTTTAGAACAAATTAATTACAAAGACCTATTTCTAACTTACAAGGCATTACATGGTCTTGCCCCACAATATATAACATATTTACGTACTCCCTTGAATTCACTTGAACCCTCCACTCACAGGATTCATGAATACTTGGTATTTAAAAGAAATGAGCTTGGGGCAGTGCTTTCTCTTACCGGGACTCCTCCCTTTAAAACCAGCTTCCTGTAAATGTCAGGGAATCATGCTCAGGGAATCTCAATGTTTAAGTCCAGACTCAAGACCTGCTTATTCAGCATATGGTCTACCATAATTCCCACCTTACGAGCCATTACTTTGTCCTCCCATCCCTCCCCTACAGATGGGCCATCTGAGATCCTGTGTGTTGCCTCAGAATTCTCTCACATCATACACATACAGTGCATACATAGGTACATGCACACATGGACACACACACACACACACACACACACACACACACACACACACACACACACACAGATGGACTAGGGATGTAAACAATTATCTGACTACTTGTTTATTTACTTGTTTTTTTATTTATTTAAAACTTGGATAATGCAAACAAATAGTGAATAGCTTAAATTTTGTATGTTAAAACTGTACGAAAAAAGTGACATTACACCCCCTGAACGCACAAGGGCAATATTAAACAAGTAAACTCAGCCAGCAAAACTTGGCAACTGTCATGTCTAAATTAGCTAGTCTAACATTAGTTACAGCACTTTGTGACAAAGCACTTTATAAATAAAGAAAACGCATTTTAAGGAGTACATTTGATTTGAAATGACCATATAGAAATGTAAGCAACATATACTAGTTTAGCCTCTGAATAATACTTTTGTAAAAAACAATACAAATGGGAACCTCAAACAACTAACTCGCCGACTCCTCTGAGCCTTTCCCAATAGAACAAATAAATCAATATATCAATATATCTGTGGAATCTAATTTGATTTGGAATTTCCATATCGGTGCTCTAGTTACGGTTAAAATGATAGGATTATCTCTTTTAGGGCTGTCTGCTTAGTCTGGTTTCTCTACATTTTGTATAATTGTGTGTGAGAAAAGCACATTACCTCTCTCATTTGTTCCTGTTCAAACTCATGTCTCTTGACCAATGTCCGGCGTTTGAGGGCCCTACAACTCCTGTCGTAGACCAGCCTTTGCTGGGACAGCAAATGGGCCTCCTCCTCAGCCTGAGAGCGTTGCATTGTTTCTTTGTGCCTGGACATACGTTCCTGCTTCTCCTCCTTGGGTGTATCAAGGTCTTCATTCATCTCCTATAACACACCCGCATACAAACAGCAAACACAAACATAACAGAATGAACAGAATGAATGGGGGTAGTATCTGAAAACAATCCCATCAATTGTCTGAGAAAATGCATATTGAATATTGTATAGAACTTAGCAGACATAGATGTATTTGTTCATAACATTGTATTTACTTCTTTGATCTTATCTTTGCAATGCCTGTACTCCTTTTTCTGGTTGTCTAAGAAGGTAGTCAGCTCCTTCTTTTGCTGAGCAACAATCTGTTGCTGGATCCTCCTCTCCTCAGCTGCAGCTGACTTCATCTGTGAGTGGACATTAAAATATTTCAATTAGCACTCTTTTTTTATCTATTTACTATCAATATCTTGCTATGACCGCAAAAGAAGAAGGCCTGCTATTGAGGCTATACCTCTTTGTCTGTTTGAGCAGCGTGGCGTTTGGCCAGTCTTTCCAGCTCAATGTAAGTGTTGTTAGCATGTGTCTCTAATTCCTTCTGCAGCCGGAGCCTATGCTCATCCATTTCGGCCTTTAGCCTGTTCTCCAGGGCGATCAGCTGCTTCTGGTGCTGCCGCCGCATGCGCTTATACCCAGACATCTGCTCCCGCAGCTCAAAGTCCTGCTCATGCTCCTGGATCTACCTGATGACCTGGACATAGGAACACAGGAAGCAGGAAGTGAGAGAACAGGCAGAGAGAAACAGCAGCATAGGATGAGACAAAAAACTGGAAGGAAGACTGTGCAAGTGAAGTCAGGGGCCATGGCCCTGTGGCTATTGAGCAAATTGAGCAACAATTCATAACAAATGCTAATACTATGACTGTACTAAATGAATTTACACAACTAAATACAGATTAGCTACTATATAGCCATAATAAGCTAAAGACTTGATGAAGATTAGTAAGTGATATAGTATTATACTAATCCTTTAGGTTAACATTTCTTGATGAGAAAGTAACATCTGTCTGATATCACTATCAATATAGCCTATCAGCCTAATCTGCAAGCCTACTATCTAAGGTTAGAAATGGTACAGGTATGGAAGCGCACAATTTAAAATCTATGACAAAAAGAAAATAAATCTTTTCATAAAATAACACAAGAGGCAGAGATTTATATGGAATACATATAAATGCAATGCACACACATAAAGCAGAGGCAGAGAGGGAAACAGAGGATGGAAAAAATGACATCCATTAACAGGATCTGGTTGCCATGACTACAGATGTACAGCTGAGAACACAGAGACCCCCCCCCCCCCCCCAACACACACACACACACACACACACACACACACACACACGCACACACACCTACACACACACATTTCTTATGCAAACGGTGGCGAGAGGGAGCTGCCTACCAAAGATGCTGATTTGATGGTGGCAATGTGTTCACAGATCTTGCAGTCGAGAGCCCGGCTCTTGTGAGAAGAAGTAGGCCGCAGCTCTGGCCTGGTGTCCCTGTGCACAGCCTCATCCCTCACGCAAGCATGGTCCTGCAGGGGGGGAGGAAAAAGAGGAGAGAGAGGGGGTGGGTGCTTCCCAGGCCCTCCGCACTCGCTGTTTCTGCTTTAGCTGCTATTACTGCCGAATCTCCCTGAATGCAGCACACATCTAGCTTTAAATGCATCCTTCCCCTGCTTGTTCTTCTGCTACTGTCTGCAAGTCCTTCCCAAGAAAGAACGGGGCATTGCTAAGCAATTGCAGGCACCACCAAGAAGGCAGCTACTGAATGTAGTCGTTTTTTCTGGCGTCCCCCACTTCCCAAGGAGAAGGAACCAAATGGCTCCGATGGGTAAACGCGAATTATGCAATGCCTATCATTGAAAATCAGAGAGAAATAAAAGAGGAATAGATTTAAAAAGAGAGATTACTGCCATTCTTCTTTTCCATTTCAAAATGCAAGAAATGTTTGGGAGGAAAAACACTTTTCCTGTGTTCCCATGAGCGCAGGTGATACCATATTTAAAAATATTTGAATCAAGAAAGGCACATATTTTTCCTTCGAATATATTGCTTGATGATCCGTTTATATTCCAATCGATTTTTTGTCCTACATTTACAGCGCACTTGGTCATGGTGGTTGTTTCTAGTGCCTTCTATTCATCTCTTTCCTCTGTCCCTCTTCCACACTCCCCCTTCCTTTAAAGCGACACCGCAATACTACCGTAAAAGAAGCACAATTCAACAAGCCCAAAAGTTCCTTAACAAGAGATATCAGTGATATACGATTTATAAATATGAAACAGAAAATTACTTAATCGGGTAAGCCTCGGCAAGACGCCCCCTTCAGAACAGTGCCCATTTTCCGTCATTAATAAATATCAATATTATATGTACACAAGAAGCTTGCTTAACATTTAGAAGATGATTAAATTATAATAGTCTATAAATATAACGTTTTAAATACAAACCTGATATTCATGCATCCGATTATGTTAATATCAATCATATTTTCAAATTCTGACCTTGCTCTTAGTTTAAGATCAACACTAAAGAACATTAACATAAGAAAATAATCTTTGTTTTCCTTATTGTTTGATAATTACCTATTAATTCTGAAAAGATTGGTCTGTAAAAAAATCACAGTTGGAGGATTTTATAAAGAAAATATTTATATTCAAATACTGACATATTTCATTATCATTATTATGATGACTATTATTATGATGACTATTATTATTATTATTATTATTATTATTATTATTATTATTATTATTATCATCATCATTATCATTATCATTATCATTATTCAAAGCCTTATCTCATTCTTTTCTCTCAGGATGCTTACAGTAGCAAAGAAATCCAAGGTACCTAGCCAGCTATGCTATTGCAATATTCTCTGAACATAGTTAGCTTTTTCGACAGAAAACTTCTTACCATAGCTGTTATGTTATTTTGGTGTATGATACTGTACTTCCTCAGAAATCAAACATTAGCTATAGGCTAGGTTATTCAAAATATCACTGTGGGCCAAGATTCCCATAGGGGGCTTTTTTACCCCATATCAGGGTAACGTATTTAGTACAAATGTTTCAGATCCACCAGGACCTTCATCAGAGTATGTACTCAATAGCACAATGGGTCTTATATAAATTATACTCCGCCCCAGCCTCGGCACACAGGTGTGGAATAATATTGGCGGTCAACACCCCCTATTTGAATAACCAATACAATTAGTGTCAAAACTATTTACAAATATTGCACCACTACAGAATGAAAACATCAGCTTTAAAAGCTTTTCATAAATCATCCTAAAACATCCTCAACAATAAAGATAGACGTTCTTGTATATAGAGTCGAAGAGCATATCATAAGTTGATCTACTGAATACCAATCCCCTTTGGTTATGGCATAACTTGCCATGGAATTTCATCATTCATGCCCAGAGTTTGTAAGGTAAAAATCCAATATACTTCTCTTTTATTTAAGATTTTATCTATATTACCTCCCCTGTCTGGGATGGTTATTTTTCCAGTGGCTGATGATGAATGATATATCATACTTGAAATCATTGAAATGCTACCTACTGCCACTGGATAGTTTCTCCCAATGGAGTGCTTGTGCTCACTAATTCTCTGTCTCAAAGGGTGTGAAGTCTGGCCAATATAAGCTAACCCATATGGACATTTTATCATATAAATAACGTGAGCTGGAATAAGTAATGACATCATTAATGGAATATTTTTTACCAGCATGAGTGTGGTTAGAAAGCATTTTATCATATAACCACATATAACCCTAACGCCCTCAACTATCTGAGGGGGATCTTTAAATTCTTTTGTCACTGTTGGATCAGACGACAATATATGCCAGTGTTTCCTAATGATGTGACCCAATCTAAAAGAGTTGGGAGTGTAAGTTGTGCTAAACATGAATGAATGCTGCTTATAGTTTTAGGAGTACTTTTTTTAAACAAACTTATCTCTATATTTGGCAAGGCCATAAAGGCTTCCTCGACACAATATAGGAGGTAACACCGTTCTATTAATCTCCTTTCATGTCAGATGTTTTCGAAATATTATCAGATGTGGTGTGACGTGTCGAATTCTAAAAACTTAGCTTATAGTGCAGACCTTTTTAATAGCATTGGATGGCAACTACTGGTTAGGAGTGTTCCTATATGTTTTTTCTGTACAAAAAAGGAGATGTACTTTTGTCATGTCATATTCCATAGTAAACAAATTAATTTAGCAGTCATGAATTGCCACAGTCCTTCTCTGTTTAACTGAAACAGACAGAAGACATCATCAGTGTAGTGATACCGTTTCAAGATTTTGTTCTCAAATGGATTTTCAATGCGGTTACATATAAATCTTTCTTCAAACAGACCATATGAGTTAGCATAGCTTGGCGTTACAGTGCTGCCTATAGAACAACAATTGATAGTAGTCCTCCTCAAACATGACATCTTAACACAAAATCTGCCAAGTTTAGGATGAATTCAGTGGGGGGGCTTCCCATTTGCTTGTCTACTCTGTTTGAGGTAATGTGTTAGTGCTGACGATCCACCTTGGCGGGGAACAGTGGTACATAGACTTTATACATCTAATAGCAATTACTCAATAGCACTTATATAAGTTTTGCTCCGACCCAACCTGGGCACAAAAGTGTGGGATAATAATGGACGTCAACATCTCCTATAGTGTGCAGGATCTCCTTTATTAAGTCCTGCATAAATTACACAAAAACAAATTGTTTTGCCCCAGGATACCCTATTAATTAAATACATTATGTATTGCATTTGTATGAATATATACGTTTACTGTAAAATTACTGTATAATGTTGATATGCATATGTAACATAAATTATCAGTAATGTATTGAGACTCAAACCCCGCAAGGGGTTTACATAGTACATTCATAATATGGTCATAAGATGTCTCATGACACATTTAGAATCAATATATATAATCATTCATTACACATTTAGGCAATCGGATTACATGGAGGTGCATGATGTCCAAGCCTACTCCACTCCTGCTCTTTGCCATTGCATTGGACCTCTACCCTTCATCTTGTGGGTGGTGAGCCCACAAGGCAGTGGCCCGAGCTACAGGAATGACCTGGTAAGGATGCCCGCCTGGCACCTTCTGTTCGAAGTATACCGGGCATGGCCGACTGGAAGGAGACCCCAGAGCAGACCCAGGACACACTGGAGGCATTACATCTCCCAGCTGACCTGAAAGTGTCTTGGGATGCTGATGAGGAGCTGGATGAGGCTGATGGGGAAAAGGACCTCTGGGCTCTGCTTGCCCTGTTGCACAACCCTGACCAGATAGGGGGCGAGAAAATGGATGGATTACATGGAGGATTTAAAAATAAAAGTAATTTAATGTGCCTGTAGATTGGCTCAGTGAATTGCATCATGTTGTTCCCTCCACTCATCATTATTAGAAGCAATTATTTTTCAAGTAAAATAAATGTGAAGGAATTTATCTTATTTTTGTAACATTGGTGCAAAACAATTGACAGCTACAGTCAAGCTCACAACTTCCGAGGTTCACGTGATAGTCAGTGTGATAGATAGTGGTGTCAGTGGCCAGAATTCACTAGAGGAACCCACCTAGGGGGTCCGGGGGCATGCTCTCCCAGAGGTGATTATTTAACCCTTGACCTTATTACCCCCAAACAGAGCTTTCCACAGGTACCCTGCACATATCACTACAGTTGTTAACTTGAATCTTAAATTGATCAAATTAAAGATCATATAACATACCTCTATATTATATTTGAGTGGAGTTCTTTTATATAATTATTATAATTTGATGGAAGATTTCCATCACACTTAGCACTAACAGCTGCATACATAAAATAAACAGAAAAAAGGCTGTAGTGAAGTCATGGGTGGTGCAGTGTCCTGCCTGTATTTGGGGTTTGCTTGGTGTGGCTGCTCTCTGCTGTCTCCCTGACCCTGACTCCCTGAATCTCTTCTTATGATATTGATAGAATGGACAACATTAAAAAAATACAATTCATTTGTTTCATATTTTACTAGCATTTCCCCGTTTGAAGGTGATCACGCATGGCTTTCACTAATATTTTCTGCCACTTCCCTCAAAACTGCCTCAACTTCCTCCTGCTAGAGGAAACATGACATGACAAAAAAAGTCACTCAAAACATCTCAAAATATCATTCATTAATATAATAACCTTTTACATGATTTAGTCACCTGAACTCTGCTGGCCTGTCTCCCCTCATCTGAGACTGATCCTCCTGCCTCCATTTGGCTGTTAGAATAGACCAGTGCATGTATTAAGAAGTTATGAGACTGATGGCTGTCAATAGGAGACTTTTAAAAAAATGGTATTAAACTCTGCAGCCTTGTCTGGAAAGGCATTTCAAAGATGTGTATGAAATTTCATGCACCTTAGCCAGAATGGGGCACTGTAGTGACATTTCAAAATTCAAAAGGTCACATCTCACGCGATGAAAGTCAGATCAACAAAAGACTTGGTAAAGTGATCCAGCTGTCCTTGCTCTACAAACTTGCCTCTTGGACCATCAAGTCCATCATAATGAAATTCCACCATTTTGAATTATTTTAAAAACATTTTTTTCTCTAAGACTTTGAGTTTTTGACCTATCAGCACCAAACTTAAAGAGAGAGCTGAGATACACTTTGTAAAAACCAGCAAAATCAGATACATACTGTAATATGGCCATCATCAACCAATGTGGAAAAAGGTATGGCCTGGTACAAAACTGGTCATAATGTCTCGATTGTTTATCCAGCCAGCCTGTCATGGAACTTGGTTCATAGCTTCAGAGCAGTTTTTGAACCAAGTTTGCACAGGGATTTTAAAATCCACAAATGGGGGCGTCACATATGCTGAAGGCAGAAGCATTGGTGAAAATCATAAATTTGGCGGTAGTTGGTGATGTAGGTGTGGCCTATAGCTCATATTGGGCATAGAAGTCATTAGAGCCTGAACCCCCAGAATCTACTTCTTTTTCTGCCTTAAAATGATCTGTACCTCAGAGACCATTGCTGCATTTCATTAGTAATTTAACATGCCCCCCTTCACTTCACCTCGGCAGAGTAATGACATTTGGTATAGATTTCAAATCTCCCCCACTACTCAGGCAAAAACTTTATACTGATTGGCCAGATGGTGGCGATATAACAAGCAACTTTACATTTTGGACAGTAACTCCTGAACAAGGCCTAGAATCAATTCATTTATGCCATGATAGTTTTTTTTTTCTTTTTTTGCCATTTTTAATTTTATGCAAAACCTATTTTTCACTATTTCACCTGAAAAGTTGATGCAATGTCTCAATGAAATTTTGCAAACAGCATATATGGACTTCATAGGTTACAGCTATACCCTGAGTTTTGAAAATCCAAACCTTTTGGTCGTATTGCACAAATGAAGTTGACAGCAATTTATAAACGCTTTTCATACAAATTGTTTGTGTATTCCGTTTATAAACAAGGCCCAATATTTGTCAAATATGCATTCGCTTGAATGTATAAATTGAAAAATAAAAAAAAAAAAATGACAAAAATTCCAAGTAATATTTAACATTCACAATAATTTGGCTTTGTTTATAAATCATGTTGATTAGAAAATTTCACAAATCATGAAATCTGCCAAAGTAATATACTGAATATGTTACCACAAAATTTACAGTATTCAAATAAGTTCTACTACAATATAAAATACAATAGAATACAATATAATAGAACAAAATAGAACTTCAAGCAAGCCTTGAAAATTGTCTTCTGCCTCACCTAGGCACAGTAGTAGCATAAAAAGTATTAGAAGTTTTATAAATTGCTAGAAGCTAATCTTATCTTTTCCGGTGCTGTTCCAGATAGTGATCAAATGAACAGAAAACAAGTTACAGACTGTAGGAATGTTATTGCAATTTTGATTGTTCTAGAGCGAACTCAGCTGCATTTGAAGCTGATAGAATAGCTCTGAATCATCTTGCTGGAATAAAGGTCCACTGTAGCAAGTAAGTTATATAGACTGAAGATTCCCCAAAACCACTCTGAGGCCATAAGCTGGGACATGTTGGTGAGAGCCTCGCTCTCTGATGTCTTGAGCATGGTGAGGAGCAGGTGAATGTCTGATGGGCCTCTATGGAACTACACCAGATTTGCAAAGAGGAAAAGTTGGATAATCTGTCACAATACGTTTTAATTGCTCCTCCAACATGGCTGCTTGGAAATCCTACAGTGGGGGAGTGACCTGATAAGGAATGCTCACTCACCTGTCTTGGGTCTGCTGCACTGGGAGGCAGCACCTGACCACTGGGAAAGTGAGCATCTGCCAGCTCCAGCAGTGTCTACAGTTTCTACAGTTTCTGTTGCACTTGCCTTGGCTGTGGCCTGACAGGTCTGGGAATTCTGATTGATACCCAACTTCACAATCATTAAGGTAGGCTGGTGGATGTCTCTCCTGCTGAGTACAGGGGTGCACTGTCCTCAAAGTAACTATCTATCCAGCTTGAAGGACCATTAGCAGACATAGGATCTCTTGAATTGAACACAAAAGGTTTTAATTATCATTGGTTATCAAGATTACAGTAGCAACCGGGCATGGATATAAGACCTGGATAGGTTTATGTGTGTGTGTGTGTGGTCTGCAGGAAATAGGGGAAATAAAAACCTCAAATTAGTAAACAAGAGTCGTAATAGTATATTGTAGAATGATTTATACAAAATATGAACAGATAAACAACATATCTGTTCAAACAAGTAACAGAAATGGTTGAATTTACATGATACAATAATTCAATACACACTGGTTCCAATGACTACAGTGCATTCTGGAACACTAAGCCAGTTCTTGGGTTATACTGCCCTCTACTGGACAAACACTGCAACTGCAATACAGTGACAAGGCGCATGGCAGTCTTACAGAATCAAACAAGGACATGTGCTTAATTGGAAAATCACAACCTGACACATAATGAGATAGCATGTACTGCTTACTTAGTGCAAATGAGTCCTTCAATATACACAAACATGCAACGAACATTTGTTAAAAACAAATCTCAGTTATAGTTACAGCATAAAATAATGTCTGTAACATAAATACCAGACTATAAGTAATAGGGATGCATGTGCTACTCAAGGAAGAAGGTCACAAAATTGGGATCTCAATAACATTCTCACAAATGATAAACAGGATAAAAATTTTATGTAGAGCATTTACATCTCTCTTTTCACCGTATTCTAAATGGAAATTAAAAGTTTACTCACATTTTGCATTAACACACACTTATTAACTTATAAAGTATAGAGAGAAAATTAGATTATGTAGATTATGTCACCAGAGTTTCCCACATATGGACTGGTAAACCCTGGTACATCTTTTAAATCTTTTGCCATCTCCAAAAAATAGTGTCATTCTTCACCCACAGCAGCAGTCATGAACTGACAACTGTAGTAACAGTGCATCCCCCATCCCTCAGCCTCACAAATGGAGCGAAGCCTGCGATGCTAGTTCAGGCAGACAACTTGAGTCATGCTGCAGTCACGTGATACACACACTACTCATACAACTCTTATCAAGCGCCCCCCTCTCAATAAGGCGGTCTATTTAAGCTTCCCGCACCTGCTAACACACTTTCACATTTCCATGCTGCTGCTACGCTGCTCAGACTGCTGGTTACTGCTGCTCAGTATTGCTGCTGCTAACCATACATCATTTAATCATCCCCACCTCCACAGGTGTGCACAGGTGTGCTTATATTAATATTAAACGTGATGCATTACATATTATATTAACGTGTGATCATGTGACCAAGATTATATAAGCACACCTGTATGTCATTAGGAATATGCGAACCTGATGAAGCTTTGGCGAAACGTGTTGTTCGCTATATCTTAATCTGCCTAATAAAGTAATGGCATAAATCATAGTTGGCTTGTCTTCTCCTTGAGTGCGGTGGACTACTTAAGTTTTGTAAGGTTATGGTATATTCAATGTTTGACAACGTGGTATACATGAAGATGATCAAGTGAACACATTCATGCTGAGCTTCTATCAGATGTTTTACGAAGCCAGGTCACAGAAATGAAGCTACCTACAATTCAACAAGCTGCTAGCAGGAAAGAACGCAACCATGACCACCATGAGCAGTGCGCTGGAACTCATGGTCCACTGCAGTACAGTACCACTCAGAGCACTTTGGCCTCTACAAGGAATACATGAGGATGGAGATGGAGGTAATGTTGTTTGATTTGCACCTTCCTTAAGTAATTGATTACAAATTAAGACACAACTATTTTCTTGACCCCACTTGGGGGGTATTCCACAAAGTGAGATTACCAGTTAAGTCACGCTTATTTCAGTAAATCAGGTTTATTTTCAAGAATTTAGTTTCCACAAAGCAGGTTTAAGAAGCTAGTTGAATCAACTCATGGTAGCACACTGCTACCTAGTGTCCATTTAGGTCTACACCTAAATATATAGTTAAAGCTCACCTAACCCTAACCCTAACCCTTGTCTTTTGTAGAACAGTGGACAAAAGGCTAAGAAAAAGCTAAGAAGTACAAAAAAGGAACTAAAAAGCTCGCCAAGACAAGCAACAAGCCAAGATCTTAGCCAAGAGCTCAATGTCCTGCTAAAGAACATTTTTGCATTATTTTGCTATTCTGCCTTATTGCAAACCACTTTGCACTTTGAAGTCTGAGCCTTGCTCTTAAATAGTTAACTGGAAGCGCCTCCGTAGGTCCCACAGCAGTGTTTTCAACGCTGTTCAAGAACAAGTTTTTTAGTTTGTTAACCAGTGAGAAGTTAGAGAAATCAGAAGCTCTGTTTTGACTCTCTCATCGGACCAACTAAATCTTATTCTTGCTGCAGTAGACAGTAGACAGCTGGTCAGCCAGTCTCCGACCTCAACTTGGGAAAGCCAGATCTGTCAGAGACCGCTTGTGTGTTCCATCACGTGCTGTTGCCTGGCAACCCTACTTTCGCTGAGCCTGCCTCACCAGAACCAATGATCTTCAGAAGACCAACCTCTACAATGTGCAACCATCTCGACCATCAAGTAGGTCCACAGTAAGTCCTTGTCTTTCAGCTAAGAAAGAGTTGATGCAAGAATGTTGCTAAATTGCTGCATAAATCAATTAGGAAAGCTAGTATAGTGTAGTTTGTCCCTTATAACTTTCCGCCTTGTTTCTCTGGTTTCATTGATCCCAAACTTCCATTTTTCCACTGACAGTTGGCAATTAATATTCATAATTTTAGTTTCATTATTCAGCGCCTGACTTCAGTATTTTGTTGCGGTCATATCATCTGCTCACTTGTACCATATTTCAGTCATCTCATAGATCATGTTATCTTGTCTAATAGGTAGTTCAAAAAATATTTCCATTTATTGCAGTAGTCGTTCTGTTTCTTTTTCTGCAGAGAAAAGTTATCCGATCTGGAAAGATCTCACAACTCATCAAAACTTTATATTTCCATATCTTCACTTAGCTCTGAAATTCATATTTTTTTTAGTAGTAATGCTACAGAATGCAGTTAAGTGAAATTGGTTGTTATTTGTACAATTAGACATTTTGCAGGGGCAGCTGCAATTGATATTCATGTCACCTGAAGTGGTGCATTTAGAGCCATAGTAGAGGTGGCTGATGAGCAGAGGTGAAGAGGTAACCTTTGATGAAGTGTGATTAGATGGTAATGTATTTCCTTCATTTTCATTTTATTAATGTTGAATGTCTTTTCTGTTATTACTGCTGGTATGTTTTCCTCTAAAGCATTTACTGAATATGCATCACATACTGACATTTCATACAGGGGTACTACCTTCAGACTGGATATGTCAAGATGGCTTCATTGAGGGCTCCAGTATCAGCTGCAGTGCTCTTGTTGACTGAAACTGCCAGTCAGTGGTGACAGAGGTGTTAAGCATCTGAAGCTTCCAAAGACCTCTGTAGCAGTTATCTCTGTCCTTTCAAATAGGAGATAACCTCAGCCGGTACAATTACAAACATCTAAGGAGAAATCCCAGCAAAGTACCATTCTGTGCATATATTCTTATACTCTTCTCATGTCTGCGGACACACAAAGTTTGATTGTGTTACGTGAAGTTATATGCCTTTTTTTGAGAAGCCACAACCCTTTTTGGCCTATTGGTGTGAAAAGTTAATCGTTCTTCCTTGTCCCTTGACCAAACTTTCCACAAAGTTGAATGCAAATCCGTTCATAACTTTTGGAGTTATCCTGCTAAAAGAAAGACGGAACGAGGCAAAAACATAACCCCCATCCAACTCCTTTGTCCGAGGTAAAAAATGTCTTGATGAAGACCTGTTTACACGCGACACGTCGACACGCGTTCGGTCATTTTTAATATGGACAAAAGGAAAAAGTTACAGAGAAATCACATACAGACCCAAATATCAAGGAGCTAAGAGTGGTGAATATTAAGAAAGGTGAATATAAAAAAAATAAATTTGGTGGGTGTTTACAAGGGTAATGTATATATATTATGGATTCTATACACCACATAATCGCAATACAAATATACAATGTATCCAAATACATCCAACCCAATCACAGTGTCACTCATGTCCACATTGTGCACGAGTTTCATTTAAATTTCCCCATGGGAGTGTTATCCAGAAATGTCCGGGGCCCAGGAGGATTATGTTCACACTTCACTATCATGGATCGTATATTGGGTGCTCTCTTGTCCACAATTTGGGGTGGTGCCTTGAAAATATGTTTATGTTTGTTTATTATCTGAATCAATGATGTGCCAGTGCTTTTGAATAACGTGATTGAATTATCTGCCCAGTGGTGAGTAATTTTGGAAACACTTGGGTGTTTTTTTCTGTCTCAATGTTCCTTCTCCTGGTGTTGGGACACTCTAATTGGGACATGTGATTAACTTTTTCCTTAGCTTCCTGTATCCAGGTGATAGGGTAGCCTCTTAGTGTGAAGTTACTGGTAATTTCTTCGCACTGTTCCTTATAGGTTCGTTCAATACTACAGATTCTCTTTACCCTATTAAACTGACTTATCAGTAGACTCTTGCTGCTCAGCTGCGTAGGATGGTAAGAGTCACAGCGAAGGAGAGTATTTCTGTCTGTTGGTTTACAGAACAAGTTGGTGGTGAATATGTTGTTTACTTTGATCACCTTCACATCCAGAAAATGTATGTCCTTGCTGTCTGCACTGATAGTGAAGCAGTGATTCTCATTCAGGCCATTCAGATATTTGTGGAACCTCTCCTCTTGTGATGTGCCTGGGAATAGAATGCAAATGTCATCTATAAAATGTTTGTAGAGTTTGATGTGGTTAAAAAGGGGGTTTCCGGAGTTCAGTATGGACTAATTCTTGAATTTCCCCATGAATATATTGGCAAGTTGTGGTTCCATCTAGCCACTCTCTGTAGGTAAAACTGATCTTTAAAAAGGAAATAGTTCTTCTGTAAGACTAGAGCAGTCAATTCCAGAATATACTGTATGTTCCGTGCTGGGGTGAATGTCAGTGGGTCTTTGTACCTGTAAACAGAATGCCTTGTTTTTTTTGGGTAGATTTACATGTTTCTTCACTGGTTGTTGTCTTGGTTATTGACAAACCCGTTCACCAATGAGCACCTGTTTTCATACACATTGATCCAAGCAGTGCCTCTTTCTCACGCTTTTGTTTTCAGACTTTTTTCCATTTTGGCTTTGGCTTCGAGAGAGAGAGAGAGAGAGAGAGAGAGAGAGAGAGAGAGAGAGAGAGAGAGAACCAGGGCAGTCATAGAAGATTCATTTATATACGGCCAGGGATAGTCATGTGATTAGGTCTGCGTCCTTTGGAGCTGCAGCTGACCTCACTCTCCGCTTTCCTACTCTCTAAATAAAAAAATAAAAAACTCTGAAGGTGAGTGGACTGCCCAATCTTTTTTTAAGAGGTATTTTTCTTACAGTGACTTCTATTAGCATCCTTACTCATCAAATTGCTACAGAGTGATTCCAAAAGTAGTTTCATATCTAGCCACTGATTAGATAATCAACTAATCAAGTCAAGAAAACAATCAACTCTCCAGAATAATAGCATAGTTGTGTATGTATTTCCTACTCTCTTAAAACCAACTTCTGTATCTTCAAGAATTATTTCCAACATTAATCCATGTGATGAGATACTGCCTTACAAATTATGAGTTACTGCCACAGTACAAGTGTTACTATGCAATAGTCAAATCAAACACTGGATGGCACTGTTTACTTTTGAACGTGACATGGCCCTGCTCTTCCTTACATCAGTCCCTCCTAGTGCCCCACTAGCTTAGCACTTGACATTAGTCTTGACCTTCTCAACTTCCAAGACAGTTGCCACGACGCAGCTGTTAATGTATATAACTGTACATTTGCATCTAAATTTATATTAGCCTACATGTTTTGTGGTAAAAGTAAAAGCTTTTGTGATTGAAATATATAGACATCACTGGAATTTTAACATTAAGCAAGGTAAAATCCAAATCTCAAAAGAGAAGCAGAACCTTGTATTAGTTGTGAAAGGAACACGTTTTATCAGTGGGCTATGTGCCAAAAGTCCATGAATTGGAGCATTGGTTCTGCATAACACTGGTGGAAAAATCTAGTTTAATATTTGTGATAGAACACCTTTGCACATTGTTATATGCCTTATAAATAATTCCTTCCTAACTCGAAGAACTCCTCATAATTATATATAAATATATAAATAGTGTTATTTTTTTACTCACTTCTTAGCCACAT
The DNA here is from genome assembly GCF_048128805.1 of Centroberyx gerrardi. Taxonomy (NCBI): domain Eukaryota; kingdom Metazoa; phylum Chordata; class Actinopteri; order Beryciformes; family Berycidae; genus Centroberyx; species Centroberyx gerrardi. The sequence goes on along the minus strand of NC_135998.1, from coordinate 15,846,664 downwards.
TTTCACAAACAGGCTCTTAAATAATTTGTATTTACTTATTTTATTGTAGTATTTACAAATTTGTTCTTCTATAACCAAGTATTTTATTGGTTTGTTTTAATGGTTGTATAATAAAAAAACAGTATTTTAACATGTACGATTTTTTAAAAATCTAAATGAAAGTACATATTTTTATTATTAGTAATAGTAGTAGTAGTAGTAGTAGTAATATGTTCAATGATTTGCTTAATTATTGATCTAGATAAGATTTCTTAGTCAGTGCACTAAGCTGATAAATCTACAAGCTGGCTATAAACTTGTTTAAGACTACCAGGGAACAGGGTCAGAAATAAATATAGCCATCACAGCAAAAAGTTATGGGTGAGAAGGATCACATTTAAAGCCTTCCCTATATGTGAACTTGGTCCAGTGCCATTGGATGCACCTGTCCCTAGATGTTGCCTTTTATGGAAGTGTGTTTAAATGGTTCAGTGACGGAGTGGTTAACCTCAGGTCTTTAAGTTGAACACCATACAGCAGTAACTCTAATGCAAATAGAAAAGTAATTCTTTTTTTGTACAAGTCTCATGACTGCTTCCTATACCAACCTGGCTCAGTGAGTACTCATTTCATGGTGCAAACTGTACTGGGTTACATAGAACTTAAAGCAACATTCCACTTAGTTTTAACATGGGGGTTATTTGGCACTTGACTGCCATGAAAACCATAATATAAACTACTCACCAAGATCAGATGAAGCTAGGACGAGTTTGTAGCATTTGTAGTGTTTGAATGAGGCCATGAAAATAGCCTGAAAACTTACATTTAACACGTTTGTGAACAGATTCAACAACATATCCCGCTTTTAAGACAATAAAACAGTCCTTGGCCCGTTCCTATTCTTGGTTTAGCCTACACTAAAATTAGTATTATTTAAAAATAAAAGTAGATCCAATCTCCCAAACAGGAACTATCTGTAATTTCAGCAGTAATTTTTCAGCAGTCATGCAGTCTCATCCTGTCTTGTTTTTAGGTGACCGTGTGTATAATAGCCTATAGCATAGTGCTTCTTCTGTCCCTCTCCTGTCTCCCACAACATTTCCCTATATAGCACCCCAGATTAGGGAACCTATGCTAACTTTTAGTCCCTGCATAGGTCTATAAAATAGCATAAATTCGTAATAATAAACAGTTCCAGTTTCAAAATTTTACTTTCAACACCAAAAAATTACATTTTCGGGGATAACTCTGGTAAAAATTAGTTGGATTGCTCAGATTTTTTGCAGAGGAGTTGTGGGAGGAAGTATAAACATGATGACTTCACAATCTGTGTCCTGACTTCTGTGTTACACAATAAAATGTCTGTGCTTCTTTTGTCCCGTGCTTCTTTTGTCCCGGCTCACCCCTATAAAAAGGTGATCATTCTAAGCTCTCAGATTTATAAATAGGGCGGTTTGCTCTTTGTTCCCTAAACACAAAAGCAAGTGGTCAACCAGGTGACACTTTCAACATTGTAAGAGGACCAGCTGATAAGCATAGAAACTGGGTGTGTGATGCCAGGTTACCTACCTAGCGTACTGTCTGGCTAGATGGGCTGGTAAAGCTGCGGTAAACATCAGTTAGCTAACTAGCTAGTTATGTAGAAGAGTATAACATTAAAGTTGAGATGAGGAGATGTTTGCTAGTCTAAGTCAGTGTCAGTGACAAATCCCATTTAGTAACATTACCAGACAAATTTAGCAGGCTACAATATGCACAAAAACACCAACCAAGGCAAAGCAAGAGTCCCATGAAAGGAAACGCATTGGGAGTTAATGTTGCCTAAGTTGCACATCACAATATGTTATTGGCAACTATCACCAGTTAAAGTTAGCTACCAATTCTTGCCTAACTAAGGCCTACACTAACAAGTAACTAACACTAACAAGTTCTCCTTTGACAGGCGAACACGAGCTAACTTATCACATGCATGGTCTTTCCTGATTGAGATTGCAAAACCTCAAAACCATCAACTCTGAGTACAGTAATCCACATTCTTTCTCTGCTTGAGTCAGGAACAAGAGATTACAAATTAAAAATCCATATCACCCATGTATACAGGAGAAATCAGTAAACTAGCTATTGTTAATGTTAGTCTCCCAAGCTGAACTGAACTGAGCTCTATTGTTCATGTTAGATAACAGCTCTTAATTTATCCTCACGGTCACAACATAATAAGAATCAGTACTCAATTTATACAGGATAAAGACAGCCTCCTCACCCCCAGTGAAACCAGCAAGCAGAGGGAGAGAGGATGCAAGAGGTAAAATAGTTATGAACTGCTTGTCCAGATTCCAGGCATTATATCAATCATCTTCTACCTCCACGACATTTAATGAAATCATAGAACAAGATCTAGGAACAGCATGTTACGTGTTGGCTTAATGCAGGACAGAGACAGCCCCCTCACCCCCAATGAAACCAGAGATGGGAAGAAAGGCAGAGCGTGGGAGAGAGGATCTAAGACAGCACGAAACATAATATGATCCTAGAGACCATAACAATTAATGGACATCGTGCACGGACCATGCACTGATTCACACACTACAACCAGGGGGAAAAGCGTTGACGTAGATGAAAACCGGTAGTATGCATAACATTCCAAAGTCCTTTAAGTCTGTAGTTCCTTCCACTAATGATCTTCCAACCATTTGAGTTTTTAATATTTTTGATGGGTTTGTTAATACTGTGTGACAGACTGCTGGACTTTGTGAGCTGGACAGATGTCCTAAACATTAATTGAGTTTACTAAGGTAGGCTTCCACATTATTAGAAATTACAGGCTTAGAAATTACTACATTAAATTGAGGGCTGGGATGGGCAAGGAATGCACTAGAGGGGAGTGTCAATACAAAACAGGTGGCGCAGTGCAGTTTTGGTGTCCAAAAACACGCTTGTGCCTCCGCCTTCTCAGGCCACCTCTTAGCACAGATACAGGCATTCTGTGCTATTTTCGTGGCTTTAATTGGCACCCCCACATAGACCCTCCAAACTCACATAAACCCCTTTTATGTATGTTATGCTTACCTGTTTCACTTTGATATAAATTCTTCAGCCAGTATTCATGTTAACATGCACATCAAAAATACTATTTTAATGCGATTAAGGCAATAATGTGAGTAAGGCACAGTCTGTACTGGGTTAGATTAAGGGCTGATTCTAACCAATATCTGTAATCTAGTACGTCTTATTGGATGTATGAGGGCATTCCCTTTCGGTTGATTAAATCCCTATAGCCATCCAGAGGCAGCAGGACAGGTATGTGCATTGTATCTGCAGCCGCCAATTTGAAGGATGCGATGCGCATTTTCAAAGTGCTGCGCAGTTATGCACATGTCATCCAGTGTGGGTACCTAGATTCAATCTTGTGCAACTAGCACCACGCTCTTACAAAATAATAGGAAATTCTGTGCTTTTGTGCACATGAAACTAGGTGGTTATTACTCAGCAGGCTATTCCAACAACATTTCATATTCAACAACTGCACAAATGCAAATCTTTTTCCTCTCTCCACCCAAGTATCATGGGATTTTTAAAAGAAAAGATCACTGGTCTGGTCTGATTATAAAGTATGGTGCGTGACTACCTTATAAAGCCAGGGGAGAGGTACGTGGTCTTGGTCGTAAATTTATGCACAACACAATCAGTGTTGTCAGCTCAGTGTATGAAAAGTAGAATGTACGTAAGTAAAGTTGGTGGGGGGGGAGAAAGAAAAATTAAATGTGATGAACTTATGATATTATGACCCCCCCACCCCCCTCACACACACCTCTATGGAGCTGGCTGGCCAGTCTACAGCAGGACTACCAAACAGCATGGGAGTTTTCAATTTTTTAGTATCAGTGTTGCTGTTGAGAGGCGAGTGAAAGATCCTGGTTCAGTGTGTTGCCATGCCTCCTAATGGCCACTATGGGGCAGATAGGCTAACTGTGAGTGAGTGAATGAATGAATGGAAAAAACTAAAAAACTAAATGGATCCATGAGGTACTCTGCATCTGAAAACCTAGTGACACATACAATATTGTTCTAATTTAATCTTTCCTTTAATAAATTAAGAGATAAAATATGACAAGGCATATAGAAAATAACATTGATGGTGCTGGTTAGTCAAGATGATTTGCAACTTTGAATGTTCTCTTGCTTTCCCACAAATGTATCGTACATGTTAGGAAATATTAACTATTGGTAAGCACAAAGGTTATTTGAAATGCTGATAAGCTCCAATTTTGACTGCTATTTTTAAAATGCGTTCATAAGTGTCTTTGAGAAAGTGTCCCAATGCAAAATAAAATGACCTGTTGTGTATGTAAAGCTGTGCAGTATATTGAAGACAGTAAATGTGTATGAAACTAAAGTGCCTTCACTGCATACATACATAGATACATACATACATACATATGCACATATATACAGTTTGTTTGTGAATGTAAGCTTATGACACTGAGGTAAATTTATAAGGGGTTTAACTACTATTTTACAATAATTACAAAACTAGCATTCTCTACTCAACTCTCTTATCTATGTTTACAGAAAAAAAAACCCCCTCATAATATCAAATACACAACTTACAAGTGAGAAATATTTCACCCATTACAAGGCCATGACATTTTCCCTATTTCATTTTACTTTTGTTGTTACTGTTATTACCTGTTTATTCTGACACATAATGTCAGACAGCCGGACAGCAGATCTATATAGTTTAGCTGTTAGACCTACAAGTCCGCCTTCTGTTATTCATATTATTAACATTACAGCAAATAAAACAGCACAAAATAAATGTAGGGAATACTATTAGTGGCCATCTTCGGAGTAACATTAAGCAGCCAAGTACAGCAGTGAGAAGACCTGTGTGTAGTTTAAATTGTCTGTGGCTAACAACTGCACCACAACTCCAAAAGAGGTGGTAAGCTGCATTCATGACACATGCAGTATTTTCCATATTCATCACTAGACAGAAATGTAAAACACGTTACAATATACGTTAACGTTTAAATATATTTTGCTTTTCAACATTATCTAGTTACTGCTGAGTAAGGACTTGATTTTCCATCATTAATTGTATGCAGTTGCTCATTTGAGTCCCTAAATTTGGCACTCATGTCACACCTAACAGCTGCAGTCTAAATGGGAATGAAGTAGTTAAATCACTAAACAAGAAAGGACATATCTGCCATATGTATCAATTGACAGAATATCAGCTTTCATTATCACACACAAATAAAATTTGATACTCATAGAGTTTTTGCTGTGAGTGCTTTTTTTATTTATGACCCAAGTCACTTTGCTAATGTACAAAACAAGGTCACTTACATTAATATCCTCTGTTGAACAATAATAGGAAGCCCATTATTTGTAGTAACTAACAAGCAACTATAAGAAACCTATACGCTTTAGCTAATTACGGTGTAACTAGTTTGTAATTATGGGGTAAAAATAAAATAATTACGGGTACAATGCTGTAGTTACAGGGTAACAAAACAAGAAGTCTGGGAATTAAGGCGGAAGAATTTTGTAATTATGAGAGACTTATTATTCCCCTTTTGTTCACAGTACTTATAGGGTAAGTACAAGGTTGCCCCACAGTAAATATAGTTTAACAGAAAATATGTCCATCTGACTACTTTGATAATAGATAGGAGACCCTAGACCAGCTGTTTGATGACATTTCTGTAACTATATAGCATACACAAAGGACCTGAATATGGAAATATGGAATTTCAATACACAAGAAGTAAGTGAAAAAAGAATGCTTTTGTTAACATAAAATAGTTATTTACTAATACTTTGGATATATTTATTCAACACTCAGCTTCATACTCATTAAAGTGTCTTCTTTGGTATGAAGAGAAGGTTTTGTCTCTAGGAGAGTCCTGCAGAAAGAAAAACTGTTCACATGAAGAAAGTGTGCACAGCAGTTATAGCTGCTAAGGGAGTTTTTTTTTAATGAACGTATAGTTTAATTGTTCTAGTGTTATCACAAATATTTGCATGTATTATTTGCATGTAGTTAGACTTTAATGGGGTTAACTTATTGCAATGGAAACATGTTTACTTATTAAACATTTTCAAAAGCTAGGTGTCCCCAAACAAACGGGCAGTGTATGTAACAATGGAATATATGTTACATATGTTAAATAGATCTTAAATAGACATGTAGGTGTGTTAGAAAACTACAATATGTGTTGGTTTTAACACATCTATTTTAAGAGTGTAGTCTTGGCAATTCCTTTCAAGTCAAGTCAATTTTATTTGTATAGCCCTTTATCACGTGTGATTTATTTTTTGTGTGTCTCAAAGGGCTTATATACCATATATCATATACGTCATGTACCATACTTGTGTTTAATTCCCCCATACCATTCCTTAGTAGTGCATGTGATGAATGCATGCTTAATTGAGTGAGTCTGTCTAATTGCTTGCTAATCAATGGGAGGTTCTTAGGTTCTTACCATTTCCCACACGCTCTTATTTTCTCCTCAGCTGTTGTATGCATTACTGAAGTAAGTTATCCTCTTATTTGGTTTGATAAATGTTTTGTTAGTTAACAGATATTAATGAATGTGAAGTATTGCATACATCTAGAAAATACTATGTTCTTGTAAACTAGTTATTGAGAGGCTATATGCTAATTTTGCTGTTATGCCTGATTCCAGTGCAGTGCTGCTTACATTTACTGTTGATTTACTGAAGATAATGGTAAAGGTTAAACTGACTCCTGGCTCCTGTCTGCTTCTTACCGGAGCAGGTGGATGAGCATTGAAACTAGCCCTAGTACTCTAAAGGCATCAAGATAACTTGTCCAAACTTAACATTGGCCCTTCAAGCCAGATGCTACACTGAGCAGCAACATCAGTCCCCGGCAGCCTTAGATAACACATGTTCAGGTTTGTGTGAGTGGCAGATTAAGTCAGATGCCACCATACTTACAGCCTTATGATATAACACTTCCAAAATCCCTACTGTCATTGACTGGATCCCTCAGTGGGAAGGCCAAGTCTGCCTCAACTGTGCACGGACTGTCTCCCAGACAGTATAGAGGAAGTCACACGGACTACGGCAGGTTCCGTGGTGACATTGATGTCAGCAGCCTCATTCGACAGTTGGATTGTCAACTCTGCCAACATAGGCAGTCTGACAAAGAGGACAGCCTGTCTGAGAGCGATTCTTTGCACAGCAGTGTTATGTCACACATGACTCAGCACATCGAGCCCCAGGGCCAGCCGCTCACAGTGCGCACACCAAACTCCTTACTGGTTGTAAAGCCAAAGACCACAGCGGTTGCTATGTTTCACTATCCTGGCCAGCAGTCATAAACACACACCACAGCAACACCAGTTGGGATGTCATTGCAACTATACAACCTAATACCAGCTTACCATAGCCTTACTCAACCTCTCATTATGGGCCAGTATGGGCCAGAATGAGTTAACCCATCTGTTGTATGCATGACTGAAGTAAGTTATTGTATCATTTGGTTTGAGAAATGTCTTGTTAGTTAACACTGACTTAGTTAACAGATATTAAGGAATACATTCATTTATTTATGAATACAATGTATTTGTATACATTTTGAGGATACTGTGTTGATGTAAATAGTTTATTAGCCACGAGAAAACTTGTTCAATAAAGAATTCAAGCTCTCTGTGTTCATCCAATAGCATGCGGCACAGGGAGAAGTGCACAGCACAGTGGCAAATGCAGTTCTTTGAATAGTGAAGCAAAAAAAGGGATACAAGTATGATTTTCAGCACAAAGACAAGGAGTGGATAGAGGAGGTGGAAAGTGTAACAATTGGGATACTATCTGTGAGTTTAACGTCCTTGACTGTCTGATAAGACAGGAACAGAGTACAAAGATCTGGTAAATACATAAAAAGTTACACAGCAGCAAAATATGTATGAATACATACAAAGGAATGAAAGAGATCACATGTAGGAGTGCATAATGTGCAGCGTGAAACCAAATTGAAACTGCTAATACATAGACATGGAAATTTCCTCACCACTCATTGCTTTCTTATTTGTATTTAGTAGTTATTGAGAGGCTATATGCTAATCTTGCTCTTGTGCCTCGTTTCTCATTGTCAGGTGAAACCATACATACATGTACAACAAACGTATACACACATACAGAAGCCAGTACAAGGCTGCCTACATTTACTGTTGAGATTATGTTGATGCTTCATCATTGAAGGTAAAGGTTTATCATTAAAGGTTAAACTGACTCCTGACTCCCGTCTGCTTCTTACCGGAGCCCTGTGGTGGATGAGCATTGAAACTAAAGGCATCAAGGTCTCAGCTCAACAATACTACATATCATACTACATCATATACATATATCCTACTTCTACATCATATACAATACTACATCAAACACACTCACTCACATTCATGCCTATGGACAATATCGAGTCTCCAGTTCACCTGACCTTTGGACTGTAGGAGTAAACCCACACAAACAGGGAGAACATGCAAACTCCGTACAGAAAGGACCAGGGCCGAGATTCGAACCCAAGACCTTCTTGCTGTGAGGCCACAGTGGTAACCACTGAGACACTGTGCCGCCCACGCTACCTACTATAATTTCTTTAACCTGGAAAACCTTTTTTTTAACCTGGATTAAAAAATAAGGAAACACCTTCTTTTATATCAAAACGTAGGTCCCATCTTTGAAGCATGTAGCTATAGCCTATTTCGCTAATCTCTATCAAATACATTGTAGATGGGGCGTCAATGGTCTAAGGCGCATAACGTGTAAATGCAGTGTCCTGGGTTCGAATTGGACCAGAACCTTTGTCGCATGGCATCCCCCTTTGTCTCCCAACCTTTCTCGTCTCTCTTCAGTAGCATCTATCTAATAAAGGCAAATGGCTGCTAATTTAATCAATTTAATTCATATTTTAATAATAATTTTATTTTAAATTATAATATCTGAATTATTAGGCTATGCTTATATAATATTCAAATTTTACAATATAATTTTACAATATAATTTCTTGTTCTTCTTTGTCTTCTTCTTCTTCTTCTTCTTCTTCTTATTATTATTACTATATTACTACTACTATATTACTACCTTTTTTCAAAAGAGTCAATATATCTCTATAATAACCTTCTTCAGCCTCACATTTCCAATATCACTCATCATGGATTCGCCCTCACCCCTGTACAAACCTTTTGCATTGCCCTTGGTTTTTTCACTACTGGAAGCTTTCTGTATAACATTAGAGATGCAGAACAGATTGGGAAAGCAACCGTACGTAGGGCAGTCAGAAAAGTGTGCCTTGCACTGAAACGTGTTTTGACATTTTTGTAGTGTTCCCTGGGCATAAATCTGTGAACCTCATTAAAGAAGAATTTGCAGGTTGGTCAGTTTTAACTACAAATCTATGTGAAGGCTTTAGACATTGAGAAATGAACACCATGAATAATCATCTTATATTTCAGGATTTCCAAGTGTCATTGGCTGCATAGACTGCAACCACATGCCTCTTACAGCTCCTTCAGTCAATGAAGGAGATTATGTTAATAGGTAATCTTTCCACAGCATAAATGTGCAGGTAATGGAATTTTCTTCCAGTTTAAAGCTTAATTTCACAATATTTTGCAACTCATTACTCCTTTCCACTGTCAGGGTAATATGTGATGCAGCCAATCTTATTACCAGTAGGGAGGCCAAATGGCCAGGGTCTGTGCATGACTCTCATGTGATTATAGGACATTTCAATGGTCTCCTCCTTGGGGACAGAGGCTACCCCTGCCTGCCCTCTCTGATGACCCCCTACCCTCACCCTGACCCTTGACCACAAACAAGCTTCAACCTGGCCCACTGCAGGACGTAGAGATGAGTGTGGCATGTGGCATGGCATTGTGATACTCCACAACATTGCCACAATAAGACAAGAGAGATGCCCTCCCATTGTGAACAATGACCCAGAGGAAGATCATCCACTTGACTTTCCTTTTTTGACCACAAAGATGGTCGAGTTCTCAGAGACACAATCTGCAATTTCATTTGCATTATGTCTCATTGTTGCTTCTTCATTTCCTGCAAATAATAGACATGCTTCAATTTTCTTTTTCATCATTTCACAACAATGAACAAACATCATGAACCCACCTTTAACTGGTGCTCTAGTATTTCAATTTTGAGTCTTCTTCATAAGAAGCTTAATGTTGTCCATTTGGAGATCTGGAGTTTTTTTATGGACCTTATATAGATCTTTTACAGGCAGCTAGAAAGAAATGACATTTTTAATTTTTAATTTTTTTAATCTTTCTTTATTTTATAATTTCATTTAGACATGGGTTTAGAATAACTAAGAACTTACTGTGCCAAGTTGTTCCCTGGAAGTGGATGGACCCTCCTGGAAACGGTTAGCCATGGTCTGTTAGAGGACAACAAGAAGCATTATTTAAATCTAATCAGAAATTGATATTTAAGATATGCCTCTGTAGGCGTCTCTGAAGCTGCTGAGATGGTCTCTTCATCTTCATCCTGTAAGATAATGTTTGATAAGATAAGATAAGATATCACTTTAGTAATCCCCTTGGGGAAATTCGGGTGCCACAGCAGCAACTGGCAGAACAGTACCAAGGAAAAATAAGTACAGAAGATAGAGAAGAAAGATAAGAGGTGGTCATGGCTGGCTGTCGCAGGGGTCGCTGATGCTGTTGAACAGTACAATGGCAGCCGGCACAAAGGAATGCCTGAGGCGCTCTGTCCTGCAACGTGGAGGAGGAGCCTGTGGCTAAAGCTGCTCCTTATCAGCCTCAGCACATCGTAGAGAGGGTGAGAGGGTGAGAGGGCTTCAGGATAGAGGTAGATGTAGGGTACTCAAAAAAATATCTGATGAAATTTGTGGAAAATGAGGTAACTTACAACTGCAGGAGACTCTGATGTGGGAGGCTCTGATGTAGGTTCCACCAGAACTCCATCTGTGGGAGTAACTAACCCTAACACTAAGGGATGGAATCAATTATTGGTAGGCTACAATTAAGAAAATGAAGTAGTTATAAGCAAATAAAATCTTATCAGTTTGAATTATGTTCTTATACTTTATTTTAATTTGTTGCCAAGTGCATTTCATGCTGCCATATGTTACATCTGACCTATTAATTAAACATTAGTTTATAAGTCTGTTAAAGCCCCTATGTGTAGGATTTGAAAATTATTGCTTTTGGCAACTCCTAATGGTAGTGCCAAAAAAAGACACCGTCGCAAACATCTTTGCCATGTCTTAGCGGTGTTTGCGACTGTCACGCCTGCTCCAGCTACTCCATGACATGTTTTGTTTTTGTTTCTCCACGTGCGTTTTGTCCCTGTCAACTTCCTATGTCAATTCCAGCTGTCTCTTGTTAGTAATTTACTCATGTATTTAGTCTGTGCTCTCCCGTCTCTGTGCTCAGTTGTTGTTTTGCTATTGCCTGTACAGCCTGTGCCGCTATTGTTTAGTAGTTTTTCAAGCAAAGAAATGCATCAAACCGGAATGCCTTATTTGGGCAGAAAATGTACGCCAGACTGTGTGTTCCGTGGTCCAGGAGAGAAAGCTGTAGGCGTCCAATACTGCTGCGAGAGGTTTTACCATGGAGTCTATGGAACACCCGGTGTGTCCTACAGACGCAGAAGGGTACCTTTAACGTCGTTATAGCGACGCCAAGGGATTTGACAAAGAGTCAACATAGGACGAGTTGTTAATGAGAACGGGTTGGTTTTTCCATCTGTAGTTTAGCTGTGTGCTTCACTACTGTTTTCTGTTTTGTCTGTCTGCCTTTTTGCCTGTGTGACAATAAAACCCTTTCGTTCGCCTACCTGCCTGCCTTCATGTGATCTGCATTTGGGTCCTACCTTTCACTCCGGTCATCCGACCATAACAGTGACACCTCCCTCCATACAGCATGAATATGTAAACAAAATACTGCTGCATATTACTGTAGCTCAAGCATTAGTTTCTATATTATTCCTAATGACAGCTTGTACTATGAAGTAGTTTTTGTGAGCTATTGTGAGAATTCGGGTTAACAGATGTTTGGGGGATCGCTGTCATTGTGAACATAGCCTATCCAACATTTTACTATTCTGATGCTCTGAGCTGCAGCTAATGGAAAACGCTACCGCTAATGAACTAAACACAAATCAAGCAACGCAATTGGAGTATGGAGTTGTATTAAATGTGGCGATTACGGGCGATCAAGCTGGCAGAAGGCAGAACACATGAACCGACACAGTCTTCCATGTTATACCACTATCTGCCATATTGATAAGCTTCACGATGTTCAATCTAAGCAACTAGCCTGTATTCAAACTGCGTCTGCTTTCCTCCTGGTTTGGCTTGACTTTCTGCCGTAAGTCAGTAAGGCACCAGTTCGTATCTGCGGACACAGAGAATGAACAGACTGAAAGCAACACATAGACTAAACCATCTGCGATGGTCTCACTTTTCTACTGACAAATTTTTATGGTATCAAAATTAATTGGAGGATGATAGAATCAGATACAAATTCTACACGTAGGGGCTTTAAATGTTCAATGACTAAAATAGACATTACTTGATAGCTAACTCATGCATCTATCTGCAATTTTTTGCCATGCCAACTCTTACTCTCCATTTGCTGCTGATGTGTTGCTTTTTTGGGGGAAAATATGCTGAAATTCACTATAAGCTTCACTAAGTTAATGTTAAGGTTATGGATAAGTTTAGGCAAGTAAAACAACTTGGTTAAGGTTTGGTTTAAGGTTATGGCTAGGCAACTAAAACAACTTGGTTAAGGTTAGGGAAAGGGCTTGGTCATGGTTAAATTAAAAAAAAAACCTTTGTTAAAAATAAATGTGACTTACAGTTGAAATGTCCTTTGAAAAAGCTAGGAATTAAATCTTGGTCGCTGGCATCAAAGGCAAACGCATACGCCCGTCCACCACCTGGACCACAATGCCATTAGGCTACTGGCCACCATGCACTTCAATGTGGCACTACTTGCTGGGAATACGTAAATTTAACACTTTACGTTCCACCAACACGTAATTTGCTGTTAACAAGTCGTGTTATTTTCACGTTTTTCTGTGACATCAGTCTGTTTTGGCCCTCTTCTGCCGTGGAGGGAGGGGGTGTCTGCGAACACATGGGTAAATTATGTTTTCGTGTTGTTGTTTTTTTAAACAGATTGCTAAAAAATGTATGGAGATGGCAGATTATGCTGTAGAAAAATCCAGATGTCAGATTATGTTGTAAAAAAAGTCATATCATTGCACGCCAATGTAGCTAGCTAGTGCTTGTTACTTGGTTTGCTGCTGCTAGTTAGCTTGTTAGATAAGGTTAAACAATTCCTTTCAAACAAATCAGAGCAATGTACCTGGCTATTAAAGAGGTTCAATACATCTAAACCCCACAATTAACATGGCAGACACTAGAAACAGAATTCTATTACATTTGAATATAGCCTAGGCACTCAGGAGGAGGCGTGCTTATGTTAGCTGACAAACTGAATCAACAGTTAACAATTAACATTATACCCTCTCTTGGCTATGACGGGGGAAGTTAAATATGGCTTTTGTGGGATTGATGGTTTAAACATTTTAGCTGATTGATGTCTCATGTTTAGCAGAAAGACTATGCAGATGTGATGTCAGCAGTGCAGAGTCTGGTGCTGAGCCAATGCTGAGCCAAACGATCAGTTGCAGTGAAGCACAGGGTCAAGGTGAAGATCAAGCCCAAGCTCAATCTGCTTCTCTGGTGCAGCAGCATGACCAGAGATATCATCCTCAGAGACAGAACCTACATGACGAGGGAGAGAGACGCCATCTGTATACCAGGAGATGGCCAGGTTTACTTTAAAACTCTCTTGTTGTAAGAAATAAAATGTATACTGTGCTTTTTTATATGGATAGTACACTCTGTTCTTGCTTTCCTTTGTCCTGGAAAGTGGAGTGTCTTTTGTCCTGCTTACTACAATGATGTAATCAGTGCTTGAATGCATGCATGATCACTAAATATGGTTATGTGTGGTTTTAAGTGATTCTATAGGTGGACATGCAGTAAAAAGTCTGAACTAGTGGGTTGGTTTTGAGCCAAGTGGGTTTGGCTATAAGCCAAGATTTATAGTTTTGTTTACTTTAACCTATATAAGTGGATCCTAAACTCTGTTCTTTGTCACTTCTTTGTTACTTGTTTGGTACATTGAACTGAACCATGCATGGCTGAATAAAGAATCCACAGAAGACTCTTGAACCTTGCTTATTAATTTTGACCCACAACGGGTGAAGTAAAACTTTGCATTTACATTGTACAGTCACTTAACAGAGAACATGTGAGACTTGAGAGGCAGCCTAGATCTACAACCTCAAGACTCTTGCTCCTCTCAGCTTCAATGTTGAACTTTATCTCAGGCCTTTCCCTAAAGTTGTTGCCACTTTAGCTGTTGTCTAACCCTGCCGTTAGACAACAGCTAACGTTAGCATTCAACCACTTCCTAGCTAACATTACCATTTGATAGTGTTACATGATACGATAGGAAAGGCGTAAATTAATTCTGAAATATCAATGCACATCTTGGACACATTTATTTAAGCCTGGAAGTAAAACGCACCGGATGTAATCAAGCTTGCAATGTAACGTTAACTGTCTTGCTGTCTTTTCACCCGACCTCAGAAATGTTCTGGTTAAGTCAGTAACGTTATGTGACATTATGCTCACTGGAACACATATTTCTAAATATGTGTCCAAGATGTGCGTTGATATTTCAGAATTAATATACGCCTTTCCTATCGTATCATGTAACACTATCAAACGGTAATGTTAGCTAGGAAGTGGTTGAATGCTAACGTTAGCTGTTGTCTAACGGCAGCTAACGGGTTATCAAATATGTTGTTTTACCTTGAAATATGGCCTGATGTCCCTCTGGATTTTCACTATCCATTGTCTTTTCAGTTGCTGATCAATCAGGAAGCGGTGAAATGATAACGATTTGTCAGATTCCCTACGTTTATACGACTTGCAACCTGGAACACAGCAGTATGACATTATCCTTTTGATAACAGCATTTGAGCTTCACACCCTGAGTGTGATGTCAGAGGAAAATGGCCGCCGTGTGAATATGGTGAATTCCAGGGTGTAATAAGAAATCTCACTGACTTGTTAGCTAACATAAGATAGTTAACTTAGCAACAATCCACTTTAATAACCAATGTCACGTCGATATCAGCGTCGCTCAAACTTATAGTCTGAAAAGCATAGCTGTATTCCAAATTTTTAAATATGAAGTGAAATTACTCAAGGTCAATTTATTATCTTACCTGGTGATTAAATTAAGTAGTGGTAAATGTCTAAGTATTTCACTTCAGGACACTGTGTGGGATCATTTATCCAGCTTTATTGGAGTAATGAAAAACATTGATGGAGGCCAATTTAGTTCATTTTTTCAATGTGCATTTCCCTCTCTGTTGGAGGCAGTGTGCTGAAATAATTCTTTGACATACTTGTCTACTCGAAAACAGGAAAAACCTTGTCAGGCTGTCTGTATCTGAAAAGATTTCCCCCCCGATCACCGCTTTTGCCGGTTTGTTAGCAGTATTGTTTTTCCCCCATGGTGGGCATGGCTTTTGAAGTAAGACACGCTCCGCAGTGTGTCTATATGACGATGTTCCAAGGTATCCAGTGGGAGGCGGTGTGGGAGTATGGGCTACCGGGGTCACTGCTGCGAGACATTTGGTCCCTATTAGGGGTATGTATCTTTCCCTCTCTGACGATACGATACGTATCTAGATGCATGTCCTACGATATGATGCAAAAACGATACATTAATACATGTGACGATACGATATACTTCTATTCAGCACTGATGCGATTCGATACGATTCAGGTGCAAATACAAATACATTTCAATTAAATGTATTGATTATACAAGGTTCCCTAGTTTGGCTCATTAGAGGTGACAAAAAAAGTATCTCTTCAAAACAAGCAGTTTTATTTTCAGTATTTATACCATTCATAGCATATGTATACAACTGAGAAAAAAAACTTTAAAAATAAAATGTAAACAAATATTGTGCATCTTTCTTTGTAAGTTGTAATGGAGCAGTTCTTCTAACTTAACTTTGGTATCTCTCAAAATTGCATTACAAGTGGAGCTTCAGAATTGTTATGAACAGTATTATACTGATATAAGTGTTCAACCTTTAGAAACACAAACAACTGGCAAGTCACAAAAGCCATGCACTACAAACAGTGTCTCTACTCAAGATTCTTCTTTAGGAAGATTAATTGATCAGCATGGTCAGCTCTAAGCATACTGCGCTGTGCACTAATTATGTCCCCAGCTGTGCTAAAAACCCTCTCTGAGGGTACGCTCGTTGCTGGTATGCAGAGGTAGGTCTTAGCAAGTCCAGCGAGCAGTGGAAGATCAAGCTGTTCCCTCCACCA
This sequence comes from Centroberyx gerrardi, assembly GCF_048128805.1. Classification (NCBI taxonomy): domain Eukaryota; kingdom Metazoa; phylum Chordata; class Actinopteri; order Beryciformes; family Berycidae; genus Centroberyx; species Centroberyx gerrardi. The sequence goes on along the minus strand of NC_135998.1, from coordinate 15,830,235 downwards.
CTGCAGCACATTGCCATTTAAAGTCAGTGGATCCCGTTCTCTGTATTTCCACACTTGCTCTTTGGCCTTGCCCCTCAGAGTTTTTGTTGGTGGTCTGGGTTCAAGGAAGTCTCCAAATATCTGATCCATCGCCTTCATCCTTTTGGGAGGATGGTCATCTTCTGTGATGAGGAGAAAATATGTGAATGGCCTGTAATATAACATAGAAGCCAGCCAGGTGATTCCCTAACATTTTAATAAAAATAAACCTGCCTTCTCAGAGGCATTACTAAATAAAGCGTACCTTCACTTGTCTGTAATTTTCACAGTGGTCAGTAAAACCAGCACTGTACTACTCTTATGGCATACCTGTAGCTGTGTTATCTTGGCACTGGGAGCTGTCTTCACCTGGAGTATGTTCTCCACCAGGAGGGACTATATCTCCCTGAGCTGTATCACTCTCCCTATCCATGTCCTCTGCTGCCTGATGACAGTCATTTTGTAAATAGCATTCAAACTAATTATCAGCTGAAATTGTGCGCTGGCGTGTTTGTTTACTAGAGTAACAATCATGAGTGCTGCACGGGCTGGTGTTCATTTTAAGTTTGTGTGAATGTGACTGTGTGTGTGTGTGAGAGAGAGAGAGACAGGGAGACAGAGAAAGACAGAGAGACAGATTATGTGTTCATAATTAGTTTCTTACTCTCTCATGTAGAGCAGTCACTTCTGCTACAATCCTCAGGAAGGTCCTCTCTCTGCTGTCATCATCCAGAAAGGACAATGCTTTAAAACGAGGGTCTAGTGCAGACGCGGTGTAGAGCACATCCTGGAGGCTGCTGTACCTGTGCAGTTTACCAGTTTTCCAACAGTCACAGTTGTTAAATTACTAAATTTCTGACCTCCTTTTTTCCCCATCTCCCCCCTCTTTCACCTTACATATTGTTATTGCTGGCCTATGATATTGTTAACATGTTTAGCATACAGCATAACACCAAAAAAGGTGGCATAGACAATAATGTAGAAAAATGCTTATTATTATTACTATTATTAATATTATTTCTGTCTTGCATGGTTATATAGTTATTGTTTTACCTGTCCGTAAAGTCCTGGAGGAACACTTTCATCTCTGAGATGATGTGCTGGTCATCTTCAGCTGGCCTAAAGTGCTGCTTGAGCTTGGCCTGGAGGGGGGCAATTATTGACAGGGTGGGGGTGTCTTCCTCACTCAGCATCGTTGTTGCCACTTTCAGAGGTGCCATAAGTTTGATGATGTCCTCAATGTTGGTTAAATCCTCTGCTTTAAGTTTGTTGACCTCCTCAGCCTTCCTCACATCTCTACACATCAGAGTGGCAAAAACTGCAGGCTGCTGTTCCTGGAAACGATCCAGCATGCCATAAGAGCTATTCCAACGATGGGGCATGTCTTGGATCAGCTTGTGAGATCTCAGACCTAGCAGTTGCTGCTTTTCACGTAGGACAGCAGTGCCTTAGAGCTGCGGTGGAAGAAAGAGACTATCTTCTTGACTCTCCCCAGCACTCTAGCTGCACCATTCACTTGCATGGCTTTGTTGGAGGCCAGATTTAAGTGTGAGCCAGACATGTAATGTGGGGGCTCATTTGTGCCTCGACTTCTGCAATCAGCATATTACGTGCATTGTCTGTAACAAGCGCGGGATCTTTTTTCTCAAGTTTCCATTCAACGCATGCCTCTTTCAATAGAGCGCCGATATTTTTCCCTGTGTGCCCGTGTTTCCCATTGAATACCCTGGTCTGCAAAGCGTGATTTTTCATCAACCAATCATCCAAAATATAGTGCACAGTGATTGTAATATTGAGTGTAAAAGGCTCCATTATGAGAATGCTTAGCTTTGTCGTCAGTTTCAATACCATGACGCCTTCGTAGATGGGTGGCGAGGTTCGTGGTGCTGCCATTGTATTTTATTTCTGACTTGCACGTTTTGCATACTGTTATACTCCTATCAAGGTTGCCATCACAATTTTTCTGGAATCCAAAATACTTCCAAACCTTGGATTTCAGGTCCGCTGACGCATTAAACACTCTTTCCGAATCAGACGCTGTCACATTCTCCTCCATGCTGCACAGGCAAACCATTCCATTCTAATATAAGAGAAAGTTTCCAAATGAGCCGCCATGTTTTTCCAGTTTGAAATCACACCATGACAGTGCAAACAACGCGATATCACGTATACCACCATAACTGTGTAGGTCTTGACGCCACTTCTCGCGTGACTTTCAACAATGGGGAGTCAGTCAGTCAGTCAGTCAGTCAGTTAGCTACTTTCACTCTTCTAGGCCGGTCCCAGAGGCCCGGCAAAAAGGTGGCAGGTGCCCCAATAAGTGGAGGAGTCCAGGTTTCTCGGTCTTATTCATGAGCGGGAGTAAAAGGGATTTGGAGATTAACCACCAGTTAGGTGTAGCGGCTGCAGTAATTAGAACATTAAGAAGCACCCCTTAAAGGATAATTCTGGTGTTTGTTTTTAAGTTTGTCAGCATAGTTGGAGATATCAGGGCACCTTTTCCTACCTGCAGAAGCCATTTGCTGCCATTCATTTTTGTGCAGTATGTAAAACAACTTCCACAGACTTGAAAATTGCCTGAGCTACATAATCCATCAAATCCCCCATCACCAGTAAACATTAAGCCTTAATTTGGTTTTGTCAAAATTTCTGTTTTATCATTATTTCAATGTACCCGAGTTTGCCGGACTTAAGTGTGTTCATATCAGTGTGCGCATTATGTTACATTCTGCTTACTGTCGATCATCTGACACCCACAGGAAGAAATACAAGTTTCTGTCAGGAAGTAATCCCTCAAAACATTTCTCCTGACAAACTTTATTGTCAGCAGTTAGCAGTTAATTTCAAGATAGGTTAGACACTGTACAGTTGGCATTTTAAAAAACAACAAACAGTAAATGTTAAAGAATCTAACTGCATACGGCATGCACTGCAAAATGATTGGGGGAAATGTAAACTAGACATACAGAAATGAATGACACCAGTATTCTCCTTTAATTGGATTAAAATTAGATTAAAAGGAGGGGCACTCTGTACATGTATTCCCTGACTTCCCAGAGTCCGAAATACACCACATTTACAAACACACTGATACACACGTGCACGTACTGTGTAGATATCTACGTATATAGACACACAAAAACAAACACACGCAGAGAAAGAAAGGTATATGAGGGGACAGAGTAGCAGAAGCATGCAATACAATGAATGGCACAGGATTGGATGTTGGCTGTGAGCTGCCAAGTAAAGAGTAGTAAAAAGATGCACATGTTAACAATAAACAAACAGAAACAGCTGTGCTCAAGGTTTTTTGCATGGGGGAATGTGATTGTAGCCAGGTGGACATCCCAGGCATGCTAGAGAGAGGATATTTTGAAGGAGAATAGGCTATCATTGTTTCAGTTACTGCTGTCAACACTTCATATTCTTACATCTGACCCCTTCCAGACACCTGTTGGCTGTGCCTCCGGGGTATTGCAGCCATCTATCAGCAAGGCCGTTTTGGATGTTTTGCAAGCCACTGTGCATTTCCGTGGTTAGGGTTAGGGTTAGGTCCAAAGATGTTATTTATATGTTAATCTTGACGCTAATTATGATGACCGCTATTTGTATGGGCATGTCTGCGCTACTTGATTTCTTTAGTGAACTGCACATTAAGACAGCACAGATTGCGTTCGCCGTTGAAGTGCAAAAATATGATGGTATCAGCGGTCACTATTCATGATTAGTGAATTCACCTCTCAGAGTGATGCAGATTTGGTTGTAGTTGTAGAAGTGGTGGTGATGCTACAGCTGGGCACTAAACAGTGCTTTGGCTGCAACAGCTGGTATTACTACAGGTATGTACAAAAGTGATCAAGGGAGTGGGGTGTAAGAAAAACACACCCATTCATATTTTCGCCCATTAAAACTCCATATATTGTATATGCATTTTGAAGATTTTGTATATGCTCAGAAGAAAATAAGTTAAACAAGGCTTCTTCTGGTGTTGTTAGTGAATGTTCTTACACTTTTATAGCCAATGCACTTTGACTAAACATTGATCTGTTAAAAGCAATGAAGTTGAATTAAATGCCATTGTTTTTTTACTTCATAGAGGTACTTACAAGGTGTGTGCCCACTGGCAACTATAGTTGCCACATGTTTAAACAATATTTTCTTTGAAATAATGAAAAATTTAAATAAAAAAAAATAAATTTCATATTCATATCGCCATGTTCATTAACATAAGATAAGATAGCACTTTATTGATCCCCTTTGGGAAATTCAGGTGCCACAACAGCAATTGGCGGACAATGCCAAGGAAATGTCAAGTATGATATGACTGGCGATATACATGAAATCTTTGGGAAAAATTGGGTCACAAATGGGTTAAGACCAACTCCTACTCATCACAAGACACTTGATAACTAACTTCATGAGCGGTGACTAAATTTAGTCACAGTAATTCTAAGATTCTTGATAACTACGGGGCCAGCTAAGGAGCATGAGCTGAGCTTTGTGCAATTGCGGAAGCAGCATCGAGCAGACTAAACCAGCACGTAACTGCTCTAAAATATTTTTTTGTTGTTTGTTGTTTTTCTCCCTTTCTTCCAATATAATTTTTGGACTATCACACTGAATTCAAACCCGCCAAAGCTCTGTGTCTCTCATGTGTCAGAAACAGAGTCTGACTCAATGCCAAGATTTACAATGGAAGATAATGGCAAGAACAGGAAACTTGTTGTCTCTCACCCCCAGCAGGGGGGTGAGAGACAATATGGACATCTTGACCTCAACAAGAAACTGGATGTGCTTCAATTGATGAGAACTGAAATCTCTAACCTGAAAGAGAATCTGGAGTTCATGCAACCTGAAATCATGGAAATGGGGAAGGACAACAAATCGCTGAGAGATGTCTATTGGAAAAGTAACCCACCACGAATCAAACTACAAACTCCTCAAAAACATAAACAAGATGGTCTCTCTTCTCCAAACATTCTGCAATATTGCTTATCCTTTCCACTTCAATTCATCACAGACTAGTTAAATCAAGACTGTAATAACCCCCTGTCTGGATCTCAGCAGAACAGTTCACATGCCCTCTACCCCCTCTCCGTAATTTACTCTTTATTGGTGACAAAGTCAAAACTCTCAAATGTTACAAAAATCCATGCATTTCTTCAGCGATTGAAGCCTGGTTTAAAGCCAACAATATCACAAAACCTAAAATAAAATTCTGCTTCTTACCCACCATCTGACACAACACAAACTTCAAATTTATCAGGTAATCCTTTTTTTTCAGGTCCTGGTACAACAAGGAATCACTCAACTCAAACATACAGCATTTTCCATAATGGCTCCCTCCTAACATTTGACAAGCTTCAGGATCAATCCTCTCTCTCTGACAAACAATATTTTCAATATCTACAGCTGGAGAGCTCTGTCAGTGCTTCATTTACTATTATTATGGCACTTACTCTTGTTGTTCTCTCCTGACTAGAAGCTTGTGTTGTATTAAAATCTCATGTGTACGTTGCTTTGGATAAAAGCGTCTGCCAAATGGGAAATTGTAAATTGTAATTAATAAATTTGACCCCACCATTCCCCCATTATACTAGCATATACCTGAAATACAAAAGCACAAACACAAAGTATCCAAAATTCACAACAAACTACTGCTAGCAGACCATGACATCCACCTCCCCTCAGCCAAATGGTGCCTGGATCTGAAAATGAATGAACAATCTCCGAACTGGCCATCCATATGCAAAAACACTTTCACCTACACAACAAAATGCACATTACAGATTATTCACTATAAGACTCTTCATAGAACTCACTATACCCAAAGACATCTCCATCTAATGGGAAACATAGACTCTCACATATGCTTCCACTGTTTCACAGCACAGGCAGATGACTATATCATGCACTATGGAATTGCACACCTGTTCAGCAATTCTGGACTGCTGTCACTGTCACCTCCACAATGTCTAGTGTCCTTGGCCATAGTATGCCTTTATAACCAACCCTTTGCCTCCTGGGCGACATGGACAGCCTTGACCTCCCACTCCATGGAACTAGGCTCTAAAAAAAAACTGGCTAAACAAATCCAACATCTCAGTGGCACCATCTTCTACTAAATTACATACATATGGAAAAATAACCATGAAAGACAAACCTACAGAACACTACAGTGCATGGAAATGTACACTCAACCACTTGAACATCAATGCTAACATCTGACCCTTTACAACCCACACCTGCAACATAGATGTCCAGTGTCTTATGTCCTTTCTTTCATATATCTGTCCACTCCTGTATGTGTACGCCCAGTCTAATTAGACTCCAACCCCCGTATGTTGTCAGTATCTGCTCTCTGCTATCTCCACCCTAATATTGATGCCCTGCTCTCAATACCCCTCTCTTAGTAGTATGTTTGTGAGTCAGTTCGCTTCCCTACTTTTTTAACAATGTGATTACAACGCTAACATATTTGGTAACAGGAGGTGTAATTTGGCAGTGTATTGAGAAGTGCTTTATAAGAAAAAATAAACCAATGTTGATCTCTTTGCAAGGACAGACAGGACCTGCCCACATTCTGATATAATGCACAGTGATGAGTGCTTAACCTTTCTCCAGTAACAAATTGAAAGGCTGAATGATATTTTAAGCTGGACGAGTGCCAAAGCCATGCTGATATACAGTATCAGTACGACCTTGAGTGTGATATTGCTTTTATACAACAGTTCCATAGACAAAGCAATTTATTAAGTAATGGCAATGGTTATGATTTTTGTCTTTTATTTGTCTCTGCCAACAATAACAATTCCCTCAGGATTCCACTATCAAGTGTTGCCGAGCAACACATAAACTGTTTATATTAGAACATAAAGTGGAGTGATACATGTAGTAAAACAGCACTCATGGAATGCCTCCTTTCCAATTAAATTACTCGACCATAACTACCTGTTGTATAAACTGCATCAAGAGGCTTCAAGGGTTAGAGTGTTTCCATTTTCAATACATTGTCAGAAATTGGTAGCCTTTTGCATTTACCTTAATTGTGCTGGTTATTATATCCAAATGAAAGTTAAAACCGTCTTTTGATGTCAACTTTATATCAAAGGAAACTTTATATCTTACAAAGGAAAAGCTGTACTTGATAGCTGTGAATACCTTATTCAATAGGGGTCTATAATGAAACAAAATATGATCATCCTTACAATAAGATACCACTTATACAATTCTCTGGAATGCCTTATTCAATAGGGGTCTATAATGAAACAAAATATGATCATCCTTACAATAAGATACCACTTATACAATTCTCTGGAAAAAAGATTACCAAACAAATGGGCCACTTCAAAATATAAATAAGGATATGAAATCATGGTGAGTTAGCGAAGAGAACATGGAGATCAGTTGAAACCATGCTACAGTATTGGTTTGCTTTCATAAATGTCACACTCACACATCAAATACTCCTGCATGACCTTATTACAAGGTCCATTATACATGCTCTATTTTTGTTTATGGCATTTAACTTAAATTGTAACACAACAGACTTGAGTTTTGCTATTTTTAAAATTTAGTAAAGCTTTCCTCGTTAATGATGAGGTAAAATAACATTATTTTATTTAGAAGATAAAATAGGTTGATAAAATCAAAATATGTAGTAATGGAAAAGTAATGTGAACAAATTATAAATACATGCAACACTACACCCACTGTAAAGTAGCTAGTCCTCTATCGAATCTTATCCTCAGGCATGGACTCATAAAACTTTATAAGCACTATGCATGCCAAAAGAGGATTGCCTGTTATGGTTGCAATGTTGGAAGCACTAGCATTAAACCTTGACTTAATATATTTATAGATTTCATTTCTTCTTGTCAAATTATATTAATTTTAATTAACTAATCACATCATGTATGTAAACAAATCAAAAAAAGAAACAGTATAGTGAAATTTAAATATACTGTATATACGCATTTGCAATATGACATTGAGTTAAGAGATGTTGGTAAATCTGATGTATCAGTGCAAAAATTATACATTTAGGATTGTCTGCTAACTGTTTAATGTTGATGTTGCTGGATTTAAGCATGATAATTGATTGACATACGTTAGTGTTAGTTAAGTGTTCACTTATAATACATGAAAATATATAGGTAGAAAATGAATTCTCATCTTGTATTACATGAGACATTTAAATGTCACATTATTTTGGACTACAACATGGGTGCCAATGAAGAGTCAAAGGCAAATCAAAATGCATAAGAGCCTTTTGAAGACATGCCCATATTTAGATTCTGCTTGGCCTGCAGAGTAACCTCAATATAAGGAGGCTCATGATGGGACAGACACACTGCAGGGGACTTCAGAAACTAACTGGTGGTAAGTGAGACTGATGCTTCAGCTGTTGTTCATAACAAAGAAGTTGTATTAGAGATTTAGTGCTTGACTCAAGTGTTTGGTGTATAACCAGTTTAATGTTTATTCAGATAATGGCATGATAATGTGAGATGAGAAAACACATCAGCGTGAAGAAAGAATATTGTAAATCAGTAAACTATGAGTTAAGGGTAAAAAAAACTATGAGTTAAGGGTAAAAATCAGGTTGTGTGACTATAATTTAAATTTAGCAAATGTATATGACTAATAGTATACTAATCTGTATTTGTTTATAATATACCAATCTGTAATCTCTATACTACGTGTATCATTTAAAACTCAAAGTATAACTTATGAACATAACAAAAAATGTTTTGTTCATTTAGGGGTGACAGCTGTGAAAAGTTCCTCTGTGATTGGGTAGTAGGAAAAGGTGAGGTGAAAAGGTTACATTTTCTCTATTTAAACTACAGAATGTAACGAATTCTTCTTGCATGCAGTGCTCAGTCTCCAAAGGAAACAGTGCACATCAGTTGAGAGGCAAATGTAATTTCTATTTGTCTATCTACAGAAAGCCGCCACCATGAGTACGGACGCGGAGATGGCCGTTTATGGCAAGGCCGCCATTTACCTCCGGAAACCAGAGAAGGAGAGGATTGAGGCTCAAAGCAAACCCTTTGATGCCAAAAGTGCTGCCTATGTGACCGATACTAAGGAGCTGTACCTTAAATGTACAATCCTGAAGAAAGACGGTGGCAAAGTCACCGTGAAAGTCCTTGACACCCAGGAGGTAGGCTGACGTTTCATGGAACTCACCACAGTGCAACTTGCAGTTGGAATTTCAACACTAACATTGTGTTTCAATATTTCAGGAGAAGACAGTTAAGGAGGATGATGTCACCCCTATGAACCCTCCCAAGTATGACAAAATTGAGGACATGGCCATGATGACCCATCTCAATGAAGCCTCTGTGCTGTATAATCTCAAAGAGCGTTATGCAGCATGGATGATCTACGTAAGATATTCTGCCTATGGAGTAAAGTATAATATTGTACATGGACTCATATATAACATACTGTAAGTGATTGCATCTTTCTCATCCTCTTCAGACCTACTCTGGGCTGTTCTGTGCCACTGTGAACCCCTACAAGTGGCTCCCAGTGTACGATTCTGAGGTTGTAAATGCTTACAGAGGCAAAAAGCGTATGGAGGCCCCACCCCACATCTTCTCTGTCTCTGACAATGCCTATCAGTTCATGCTCACTGGTATGTCCTTGTCAAGAAAATGTTTAAATTATCAATAAACTGGATTTATGTTACACAGATGAAAAATATATTTCTCAATTTTTCCTTTTACAGATAGGGAGAACCAGTCTGTCTTGATCACGTAAGTTTTATATCTATTGCACCTCTATAACACCAATATAATCTAATTCATTGAGTAAATTTGTCTGATTCTACATGTCTATGCCCAGTGGAGAATCTGGTGCTGGAAAGACTGTGAACACTAAGCGTGTCATCCAGTACTTTGCAACAATCTCAGTGGGTGGAGGAGAAAAGAAGAAGGAGCAAGCAGGAAAGATACAGGTATATTATCATGAATGTTTTCTAAAAACACTGAAAACACTTCTGAGAAATAAAGAAAAAGTGGAAATTTACCACTGAAATCAATATTAATATAAAAAATGGATTATAGGGCTCACTGGAGGATCAGATTATTGCAGCCAACCCCTTGCTAGAGGCCTATGGTAATGCCAAGACTGTGAGGAATGACAACTCCTCTCGCTTTGTAAGTATGGAAGGATTTTAAACGGTGAGAAATATCTTGCATTATATATTGCCTATGCAGATATGTTAAAAATATGGTATTCCAAACAGGGTAAATTCATCAGAATCCATTTTGGCACAACTGGTAAACTGGCTAGTGCTGATATTGAGACATGTAAGTATCAACTTCACATAGTAAATGAAATGACTGCCATTATCAGTGGTGTAGATTTTGAATCATGAACAATGCTTATAGATCTGCTGGAGAAGTCCAGAGTGACGTTCCAGCTTCCTGATGAGAGAGGCTACCACATCTTCTACCAGATGATGACCAACCACAAACCGGAGCTGATTGGTAAGCTAAATAACTGTGATACAATGTTAAAACAACCCATATTGTTCACACAATCCATAACCACTAATTCCTTTAAACCTTTTTAAATCTCCAGAAATGACGCTCATCACCACCAACCCCTATGACTTCCCCATGTGCAGTCAGGGTCAGATCACTGTGGCCAGCATTGATGACAAAGAGGAGTTGGTTGCCACTGATGTGAGGGATCTGCGCTTTCATTTTCTTAATCTATTATACATTCAATATGCCATCACAATTAATCTGTAAAACGTATTTTCCATACAGACCTTTACTCAATGTCAATGCCTTTTTTGAATACAGACCGCTATTGATATTCTGGGCTTCACCAATGATGAAAAGATGGGCATCTACAAGTTTACCGGTGCTGTGCTCCACCATGGTAGCATGAAGTTCAAGCAGAAGCAGCGTGAAGAGCAGGCTGAGCCAGACGGCACAGAGGGTGAGTATTAACTTGAGTTAAAAAACCTCTGGCATGAAATTAATACAATTAGTATTTTCTATAATGTCACATTTTACAATCACTTATATATGTAGTAAATGTATTTTTGTGACATTTTCAGATGCTGACAAGGTTGCTTACCTGCTGGGTCTGAACTCAGCTGACATGCTGAAGGCTCTGTGCTACCCCAGAGTGAAGGTCGGAAATGAGTTTGTCACCAAAGGACAGACTGTACCCCAGGTGAGCACGATTGTTCTGTTGTTTAATTAATTTTATACATATCTCATAATTAAGTCAAGAGCCAGTGCATGAATGTGTTTAAGCAGCAATTTCATGTAAATGACTGTGAATACCATGAAGAAGTGCTTTATTTGTACATCTAAAGCAGTTACAAAAGACATGGGAGGAGTATGGAAGAATATTTTTGATCAGGAAATATACTTGACTCTAGTTTCAGGTACTGTCCTTACAGATTTTCAATTTAAAATTTCCACTTTTTATGCTATTCTATTTTTGTAAAAACTGCAGTTATGAGTAGATACTTAAGCTAAAACAGTTCAGCATGAAAAGCATGAGATCTGAAAAATAATGAACTTAAAAACTTCAAATCAAACAGATTTCAAGGAAAGCAGTCATGGCAAACGTAATAAGATGTCTTATTTACATACTACTTCATTTTTACACTACAATGCATTAAAAATCAATTATTTATTATTTCTTGATCAATATGACTTCTCTGAAATTATCAAAGTAAGATTTTAAATGGAAGGCATTAACCAGAATACCTTTCAATGATGGTATTTTCTATTTTTACATAATATTAGTGTACTGTGTAAAACTTGCATGATTCGCTACATAGTGATTGCTAAAAAAATCAGCAGAGAGAAGTTTGCAAATTCCTCATGAGGCTGAATATGTATAAAGTATTTCTAATGTAATGGAGGCATTTCATGAATTACATTTATCTGGAATAGTTTGTAACTGAATGTCCTCTGTTAGCTGGACTGTACTGCATGTGTTGATTGCCCTGTCATTAGTTCTATTTCAGTTAAAATTGTACTGCTAGATGTGACATAATATTTGTCCTGGAGAAAAAAAATCAAGTAAATCCAATGTCTAAATGTCAGTTGATGGATCTCTATTTTATTAAATCTGTCAGAGGATCATCTTTATGATACTATGGATTCTAATGATATTGATTCAATTAAAACTTTTCTTCAGGTCATGAACTCAGTGAGTGCCCTGGCTAAGTCCATCTATGAGAGGATGTTCTTGTGGATGGTGATCCGTATCAACCAAATGCTAGACACCAAGCAGGCAAGGCAATTCTTCATTGGTGTGCTGGACATCGCTGGTTTTGAAATCTTTGATGTAAGTATGCATTCATGGTAATACATTGACTAGATAATAGAAAAAAATTGATTTTTGTGTTATATTTGGTTAATCCTTCATCCACTGACAGTACAACAGCATGGAGCAGCTGTGCATCAACTTCACCAATGAGAAACTGCAACAGTTCTTCAACCACCACATGTTTGTCCTGGAGCAAGAGGAGTACAAGAAGGAGGGCATCATCTGGGAGTTCATTGACTTCGGCATGGACTTGGCTGCCTGCATTGAGCTTATTGAAAAGGTACACAATAATGTTGTGACTATGTAATTATTGTTTGAATGCTACCACAATGCCTTTTCATGATGTATCTCTTTGCACCTTTTATACAGCCCATGGGCATCTTCTCCATCCTTGAAGAGGAGTGCATGTTCCCCAAGGCTTCAGACACAACCTTCAAGAACAAGCTATATGACCAGCATCTTGGTAAAACCAAAGCATTTGAGAAGCCAAAGCCTGCCAAAGGCAAGGCTGAGGCTCACTTCTCCCTGGTGCACTATGCTGGAACTGTGGACTACAATATCTCTGGCTGGCTGGACAAGAACAAGGATCCCCTGAACGAGTCTGTTATACAGCTGTACCAGAAGTCCTCAGTTAAGCTGCTGCCTGTCCTGTATCCCCCTGTTGTTGAAGGTACATTATAACTTCATAGCTGTGATTAGGATCATGGAAATGTTAAAATTTTAACATGTCTTGGATGAAAACTGAAAAAAGTCAGTTAAATGATCACTGAAAAATTTGCAGTTTGATCATGACTAAATAACACTGAACCTATCAACTGATATTAATAAATCAACAAATCAACAGAGTCTGGTGGCGGTGGCAAGAAAGGAGGCAAGAAGAAGGGTGGCTCCATGCAGACTGTGTCCTCACAGTTCAGGGTAAAGTTTAAGAACAACCTAAAGTGCCTGTTTGGAATTAAACTCAAAATCAAAATTGTTTTTATTTCATGTGTTTAATAAAGAACATTTGGTTGTATCGTGCATCTACAGGAGAACTTGGGCAAGCTCATGACCAACTTGAGGAGCACTCATCCTCACTTTGTACGTTGCCTGATTCCCAATGAGTCAAAGACTCCAGGTACATTGACAGCTAACAAATGTTCTTAATATTGTATGTATAGGTTGCTTTAGTAATTTAACACAGCTTAGTGGTAGGGAGTCTTTACTTTGTCACAATAATTCTGAAGTGACGACTTCTTCACAGGTTTGATGGAAAACTTCCTGGTTATCCACCAGCTGAGGTGTAACGGTGTGCTGGAGGGTATCAGAATCTGCAGAAAAGGTTTCCCCAGCAGAATCCTCTATGGTGACTTCAAGCAGAGGTATTATCCAATTTACCACAGAGTTGTAAGGACTTTGAAAAGAAGGTGCCAAATCTGATAATGAACTGTTTTGCAATAGATACAAAGTACTGAATGCCAGCGTCATCCCTGAAGGACAATTCATTGACAACAAGAAGGCCTCTGAGAAGCTCCTTGGATCAATTGATGTGGATCATGAAGAGTATAAATTTGGACACACCAAGGTGAACACTCCGAAATAAAAAACTTAACTCTGTTTCATGGATGAATGTAATTTGCCTAAAATATTTTTATATTCTCATCAGGTGTTCTTCAAAGCTGGTCTGCTGGGTACCCTTGAGGAGATGCGAGATGAGAAGCTTGCTTCTCTGGTCACCATGACTCAGGCTCTCTGCCGTGCTTACCTCATGAGGAAGGAGTTTGTGAAGATGATGGAAAGGAGGCATGTGAAAATTTTAACCATATATTTAGGTTGAATGGAGTGCCAAAATAGCTTTGTGCATAATAATGATTTCCTTTCATAGGGAAGCCATCTACACCGTCCAGTACAACGTCCGCTCATTCATGAATGTTAAACACTGGCCATGGATGAAGGTGTACTACAAGATCAAGCCTCTTCTGAAGAGTGCCGAAACTGAGAAGGAGCTGGCGAACATGAAGGAAAACTATGAGAAGATGAAAACAGACCTGGCCACGGCCCTGGCTAAGAAGAAGGAACTGGAGGAGAAGATGGTGTCTCTTCTGCAGGAGAAGAATGATCTGCAGCTGCAAGTGGCATCTGTGAGTAAATGTTAACAGAAAGTTTTGGTGATTTCTCACCTTTTACAGAACAAATGTTGATATGTTTTCCCCTTTTTCGCTTTTGTTCTTAACTAGGAATCGGAGAATCTGTCAGATGCTGAGGAGAGATGTGAGGGACTTATCAAGAGTAAGATTCAGCTGGAGGCAAAACTCAAAGAGACAAGTGAGAGACTGGAGGATGAGGAGGAAATCAATGCTGAGCTGACTGCCAAGAAGAGGAAACTGGAGGATGAATGCTCTGAGCTCAAGAAGGACATTGATGACCTGGAGCTTACCTTAGCCAAAGTGGAGAAGGAGAAGCATGCCACTGAGAACAAGGTTAATATATATTCATTCTATCTAATGTATCATCCAATATTTGAATAATTACCCGATTATGACAATTTGTTTTTACATATTCAGGTGAAGAACCTGACTGAAGAGATGGCCTCTCAAGATGAGAGCATTGCTAAGCTGACAAAGGAGAAGAAAGCCCTCCAAGAGGCACATCAGCAGACTCTTGATGACCTGCAGGCAGAGGAAGACAAAGTCAACACTCTGACTAAGGCCAAGACCAAGCTTGAGCAGCAAGTGGATGATGTGAGTTCATGAAGATGGCATTTGCTATTCAGTGAGAATATAGACTTGCTGTTAATCTTTTGGAATTACAAACGTGTTATTTTGCAGCTTGAAGGTTCTCTGGAGCAAGAGAAGAAGCTTCGCATGGACCTTGAGAGAGCCAAGAGGAAGCTTGAGGGTGATCTGAAACTGGCCCAGGAATCCATCATGGATCTTGAGAATGACAAGCAGCAGTCTGAGGAGAAAATCAAGAAGTAATTTGGACATAATTTGAAAACTGTATGCACAATTATGTTATTGCAACTCATATCTTATGATTATGTAATTTACTCAACAGGAAGGACTTTGAGACAAGCCAGCTTCTTAGTAAGATTGAAGATGAACAATCTTTGGGTGCTCAGCTACAGAAGAAGATTAAAGAGCTCCAGGTGTGTAATGTTTAATTTAAAATCTATCTCAAACTTATCATTGAATATGTAGGCATCGTATCAGTTTCATAAATTAACTTTATCAATATTTGTTACCTTTCAAGGCTCGTATTGAGGAACTGGAGGAAGAAATTGAAGCTGAGCGTGCTGCTCGCGCCAAGGTTGAGAAGCAGAGAGCTGACCTCTCCAGGGAACTTGAAGAGATCAGTGAGAGACTTGAGGAGGCTGGTGGAGCCACTGCTGCTCAGATTGAGATGAACAAGAAGCGTGAGGCAGAGTTCCAGAAGCTGCGTCGTGACCTTGAGGAGTCCACCCTACAGCATGAAGCCACCGCTGCTGCTCTCCGCAAGAAGCAGGCCGACAGTGTTGCAGAGCTGGGAGAACAGATCGACAACCTCCAGCGTGTCAAGCAGAAGCTTGAGAAGGAGAAGAGTGAATACAAGATGGAGATTGATGACTTGTCCAGCAACATGGAAGCTGTTGCAAAGGCCAAGGTATAATGTTATTTTAATGTTATTTTATTTATATATATATATACTGTGTATATATGTATATGTATATTCACACTTGAAAATACAACTTGTATTAGTGGAAGAATTACTGAACCTCTCTAATGTTGATGAACAGGGAAATCTCGAGAAGATGTGCCGCACCTTTGAGGACCAGCTTAGTGAACTTAAGGCTAAGAATGATGAGAATGTTCGCCAGATAAATGACATCAGCGCTCAGAGAGCAAGACTGCTGACAGAAAATGGCAAGTCTTACTTTCAAAGTGCAGTTTTGTGTTCATACAAAAATGTCAATGTACTTTTGAACTCAATCCATAATTAAAAAAGAAAAAATAAATTTCCAACTAGGTGAGTTTGGTCGTCAAGTTGAGGAGAAAGAAGCCCTCGTCTCCCAGCTGACCAGAGGCAAGCAAGCCTTCACACAGCAGATTGAGGAGCTGAAGAGACAAATCGAGGAGGAAGTTAAGGTGAGGAACATTTTCAAAGATTTTTTAAGTATTGTATGTTCATTTGTTCAATTTTTTTTTATTTTACTAATCTTTTGCAGGCCAAGAATGCCCTTGCCCATGGTGTGCAATCAGCCCGCCATGACTGTGATCTTCTGAGGGAGCAGTTTGAGGAAGAGCAGGAGGCAAAGGCTGAGCTGCAACGTGGAATGTCCAAGGCCAACAGTGAAGTGGCCCAGTGGAGGACCAAGTATGAAACTGATGCCATCCAGCGCACTGAGGAGCTTGAGGAGTCAAAGTAAGTCAATGAAGATTTTGTTTTTCATAACAGTCTCTACAAAATACTTTTTACAATAGTACACATGATTGATTACATTTGGCAAATGCTTGACAAAAAAGGAAAAAGCTTGCCCAGCGCCTTCAGGAGGCTGAGGAGCAGATTGAGGCTGTGAATTCCAAGTGTGCCTCTCTGGAGAAGACCAAACAGAGGCTCCAGGGTGAGGTGGAGGACCTCATGATTGATGTGGAGAGAGCCAATGGGCTGGCTGCCAACCTTGACAAAAAGCAGAGGAACTTTGATAAGGTATGTTGACACTGATTACCTTCACACGGCACAGCCACTGGAATATTAGCCTCCAAAATTGGGTAACATTGCTCATTTCATTTAAATTGTTATGCAGGTTTTGGCAGAATGGAAGCAGAAATACGAGGAGGGTCAGGCAGAGCTTGAAGGAGCTCAGAAAGAGGCTCGTTCTCTCAGCACTGAGCTGTTCAAGATGAAGAACTCTTACGAGGAAGCTCTGGATCAGCTGGAGACCCTGAAGCGCGAGAACAAGAACCTGCAACGTGAGTTCTCATCCGATAATGTTAGCAATAGTAACGTGAAATATGGACTATTATTGTTAATACAATATGTGTATCAGTTAGAATGACATACATAGCCTTCATTCTTTGACTAATATTAAATTCATACAACCTTCTGCAGAGGAAATCTCAGACCTGACTGAACAGATTGGTGAGACTGGAAAAAGCATCCATGAGCTGGAGAAGTCTAAGAAGCAGACAGAGACAGAGAAGGCAGAGATCCAGTCAGCTCTTGAGGAGGCTGAGGTGAAATTTCAACTGGAAAGCTTAGCATTAGAATTGCGAATGTGTATGTTTTCCTTTGTCCATGAAATTTACATATATTATTGAACAATAGAAGCATGCCCAATATTACATTCAGAAGGAAACAAGGGCTATTTTTTTTTATATATATTTGTACATTTTAGGGAACTCTGGAACATGAGGAGTCCAAGATTCTGCGTGTCCAGCTGGAGCTCAACCAGGTTAAGGGTGAGGTTGACAGAAAGCTGGCAGAGAAAGATGAGGAGATGGAGCAGATCAAGAGGAACAGCCAGAGGGTGACTGACTCCATGCAGAGCACTCTGGACTCTGAGGTCAGGAGCAGGAATGATGCCCTGAGAATCAAGAAGAAGATGGAGGGAGACCTGAATGAGATGGAGATTCAGCTCAGTCATGCTAACCGCCAGGCTGCTGAGGCCCAGAAGCAGCTGAGGAATGTCCAGGGACAACTGAAGGTACATCACACGACAACTGTGCAGGTCATTCTATGTGTAGCAACATTCTGATCTTTTACTATTTCAACAATCTTAACAGGATGCACAGTTGCACCTTGATGATGCTCTCAGAGCACAGGAAGACCTCAAAGAGCAGGCTGCCATGGTGGAGCGTAGGAACGGTCTCATGGTGGCTGAAATTGAAGAGCTTAGGGCTGCATTGGAACAGACAGAGAGAGGCCGCAAAGTGGCTGAGCAAGAGCTGGTGGATGCTAGTGAGCGTGTTGGATTGCTGCACTCTCAGGTAAACATATATACATATACATATATATATATATATATATATATATATATATATATATACATATAATCAATGCATTTTTATATAATATGTTTACATCATTATAGTCATTGCTGATTAGTCCTTCCTCTTCTTAGAATACAAGCCTTTTGAACACAAAGAAGAAGCTGGAGACTGACCTGGTCCAGGTCCAGGGTGAAGTAGATGACACTGTTCAGGAAGCGAGGAATGCAGAGGAGAAGGCCAAG
Organism: Centroberyx gerrardi; assembly: GCF_048128805.1. NCBI lineage: Eukaryota > Metazoa > Chordata > Actinopteri > Beryciformes > Berycidae > Centroberyx > Centroberyx gerrardi. The sequence continues at coordinate 15,811,712 of NC_135998.1, read as the reverse complement.
AAAGCCATCACTGATGTGGGTTTAAATCTTATGTGGTAGTATCTTCATGTTATCTCATACATCTGGAAGGACATGAATTTGATATGACACTCCTGATTACCATGAATGGTTCATTTTCTAGGCTGCTATGATGGCTGAGGAGCTGAAGAAGGAGCAGGACACTAGTGCTCACCTGGAGAGGATGAAGAAGAACCTGGAGGTCACTGTCAAGGACCTGCAGCACCGCCTGGATGAAGCTGAGAACTTGGCCATGAAGGGTGGCAAGAAGCAGCTCCAGAAACTGGAGTCCAGGGTCAGATAAATGTTACACAGATTACAGCAAATGACATTACAAAATAAGAAGAACGAGTTTCATAGTGTATAATTTATTTCTGAAGGTGCGTGAGCTGGAGGCAGAGGTTGAAGCTGAACAGAGACGTGGAGCAGACGCTGTTAAAGGTGTCCGTAAATATGAGAGGAGAGTGAAGGAACTCACATACCAGGTATACCAAGCTTACTTTTGAGATAGTGTTCCTATTTACTAAATTACCATATTAGACAATATGCTAATTATTAATGGTCATGTTCGTGTTCTTACATTAGACTGAAGAGGACAAGAAGAATGTCACCCGCCTGCAGGATTTGGTAGACAAGCTGCAACTGAAGGTGAAGGCCTACAAGAGACAGTCTGAGGAAGCGGTAAGTTTAAATTATGTAAAATGCTTCATCTATTTGCAAACTTTTTCTCAATTTTTATTCTACTTTTAGAAGTTGCAATGAGAATATATGATGGTTTCACAGGAGGAACAGGCCAACACTCACCTGTCAAAGTGCAGAAAGATTCAGCATGAGTTGGAGGAGGCTGAAGAGCGAGCTGATATTGCAGAGTCCCAGGTCAACAAGCTGAGAGCTAAGAGCCGTGACTCTGGCAAGGTAAATACATGTCTTTCAACGGTGCATGTTAATTCATTGAATATTAACTTTGAACTTTGGGTTTAGTCTAAAAATATGTTTTTTTTCACAGGGAAAAGAAGCAGCTGAATAAGTTCTTTCATTAAAAGCATCACAAGAAGTCATAAAATATGACAACATTGTTGATTGCACACAATAAATGTTTCCACAAATATTTGTCTTGTATTTATTCATTGCTTCATTCCATTAATAAAGCAAGCAAACAACGTATTGGACTTAGGTAGAATGTGTTATTCTATATCAGGAGTGATAGTCAGTGACAAAGGGCCCGAATTGTAGTTCAAACTCAGTCACACATCCACCATAACTGACATATGTGTTTGAAGTTTTAAATTAGTATGGGATAGATTCTTTAAGTGTGCTTTTGTTAACCCATTTACTTCACTAATACAATGTGAAAGTCTCCTTTTCTTCAGTGTTTAACCAATACTGTATAAGTTGGAGGACAAACAAAATTTGCTTGCAACTTAGCCCACCACCACAATGCCCCAGGAAACAAAGAGTCTGAATTTATTCGGAAGCTAGTTATCTTTCAAATCCCACTACCTGAAATACCACACTTGTCAGATTTTTATTGTTGTGGCCATTACTTACGCTCTCTATAGTGAGGATGGTTTTCTGTATATTAGCCCACTAACTTTACCTAAGTAAATTAAGTAAGTAAATTCTGGTGAGGGCACAAATTCAACTTTTGATTTCTTCGATACAACAGGGTTTTGGTTGCCTTGCTTTTGTGATAAATGTTGACTGTTGTGTTTGCAGACAGTAAAAATGGGGATTAGAGAGTAACAATAATCATTTTTCACTGCTCAAATGAGATAGTCACAGCAAATACAGAGTTAACTTCAATATAGAGTTTAAGTGCCCTCAGAAAATGACAAACATGGTTGGCTAGTTACAACTGAATTACACCACCGGTATCAGATTTACTTGGGAAGGCTACAACTGCCACTGCCAGGAATAATACTACATGCCAGAATACACACTAAATGCCAAAGCCACACACACACACACACACACACACACACACACACACACTGTGTAAGCAAGCTACTATTACTGTTCATCATACCCATAATGCTTTTGCCAATCACACAAAGAATCTGGCTGTTTCAGGTTATTCCTGGTTAAATTTGCAGATACAATACTGCCTCGCATGATGTGGAGGAACTATTCAGTTGAGTAACACTGAATGTCAATCAAAACCTTTGCTTGGAACCAGGGACTCTGATGGGCACTCAGGCTCTGAACAAAAACCCAATTAAAAATCACTCAGACTGCATTTCTTGCATTCTGGGAGACCAAGGGAAATTCCAGGAGTCTCCCAGCCAATCCTTATATCCTTATATCCTTATATTCATGTGATCAGCTATCAGAGATGGGCAAAGATACATCAAAGATACATCATCCACGCATGAACTTGATTACGGAAATACTGAGAGTAGTGTGGGCTTACAAAATGTGTGAGTGTTCGGAACCGCATACTGCCTACTACATACTCAATGAGTATGTACTGCATGCTGCCTACTAAATTATTGAAATTATGAAATTAAGTATGCCATTACCAGCAGACTGTTCACACTGAAGTATACAGCCAAGTATCCCAGAATGCATTTCGCACTAGCCGGCAGCGATAGCGGGGATTTTAAAGCAGGTTTAAAGCTGTTGTAATTTTGGCTCTACAACTGTTAATATGTCACTTTATTAAGTTTTCATATTTTTTCAGGCGAGAAAGTAACCATGCAGATTCCCAATATGTGGTCAGTTTATCCAAATAACGGCTGTTTGTAAATCTGCTGCGACGTTTTTGGAGATTTGGGACCAGGACCGTCTGCCTCGCAGTCCGCCATTCTGCAGTCTGAAGAGACGCAATGCATTTTGGGGCGGTTGAGTATGTCCAGTAAGCTCACGCCGCATACTCAGAAATTCTTGCTAATCTAGTATACATCCGGGCATTTCTCGCGTACACAAAATTCACATACTATGCAGTTGGAACGCACAACATACTCAATTTCACGTCATACTTAGTATGAATAGTACGTTAGTATGCGGTTCCGAACACACCGTTGTATTGTTCTTCATTTTAAGATGTATTTACATGATTTTGTTTTTATGTTTTATGAATCATGGTGAAAGTATTTTGAGTATTTTGAAAATACAAAATTACTCCACTCTAAAGTATCTTGTTACAAATTACATTTGAATTTTTTCAGCCCTGTCAAATACCAATTACAAAATACTCAGAAGTAATTGAAATACGTATTTCAAATACAAGTAACAGAAATACTGCCCATCTCTGCCAGCTATGTCATGTTAATGGGTCTACAGAACACCATACATGTGTACAGGAAGTGTTTAGGCATGCCTAGAACTTGATTTACCACTTGCAGATAAAAACACAGGCAAATGAACCGCTTCTTCATATCGGCAAGGATGCAATCATTTAACCAATGGCAAGATGTCTTACAATAATACAACTAGGGTATATCCCAGAAATTCCCCAATCCTCGAAGGCCCCTTAAGTCAAATATAATAAAAAGCCATTCAATAATCACATAAGGAGACTCCAAGGTTAATCTTCCCAATTATATTGGTTGTATGTCCCAACTATTTTTATTTCGCCAAATAATAAAATTTTTCCTTCTGGGCTAATCTAAAGTTAATTATATTATTATTACTCCTAAACACTCCAAAATGAATGGATAGAATCCTCTAGGGATTGTCTCCCCAATAATAAAGGGTATGTACCATAACAATTTTTTTAACACTCAATAATAAATACTAGAATAAATAAATATAGCTGCTAGTGGTGATGGCTGGGTTCATGCCATTACAGCAGCCAGAGCTGAAAAGTGGAAGTTTGCATTAAGATTACTGTCAGTTTTGTCATATTAGGCTGTTGAGCCATCAGGCCCCAAGCTATCAAGTTCTGATACTGAAGAATGTAATAGCAAGTTAAAAGGTGTCAATATCCAACTTCGTATTGGCTTTACTGTGTATAGCTGTACACTCAAAATGCTGCTGTTGGGCAAAATCTGGTCGGATCTGTATGGAAATTGGTGTGCATGTTCCACATAATGCTAAATGCAGATTACACGACTTTGAG